>NC_137810.1:41682124-41924977 GCF_963921795.1 Nannobrachium achirus
CGTTTTTGTTGCAAAGCTCGCCTCGCACTCAGGAGGGTTTATTCTGGGATGCTAAACAGTCAGCAGGAAAACTTGACATCTCATCGACCTACACTCACACACACACACACACACACGCACAGGGGCGTCACAAGGGGGGGGGGGGGGTGGGACTGAGTTACTAGGGTCCAAGGTGGAGGGGCCTTAATTATTTTATACTTTAGCTATTGAAAAATAGCAGATATACAAGCTCACAGCACGACACCGAGCTTGTAGATCTGCCATTTTTGAAAAGTCATGAAAATGTGTGCAAATGTTTGCATATTGTGTATTTTTTAAGTGAACATTTGTAACTCAAATTTTGCTTCTGGGGGGTCCCTGGAACTAAATATTTTGAGATTGTGGTCCGTGGCCAAATACATATCATTTTGGGGGTCCTTAACATGAAAAGGTTTGAGAACCACTGACATAGAAACATAGCTTAAAAAAACACTATTTTTCAATAGTTAAAGCACAAAATAATGCCTAATAATGCGTTCCCAGTCTAAATGGGTTCCTATGAAGAACATTCATGGGGGGCCCGCAATGAATCCTTGTGCCCAGGGCCCAGAATTTGGTGCGACGCCCCTGCACATGCACGCACGCACGCACAAAGGCACACTCACACTCAGACACACACACACACACACACACACACACACACACAACCTGTTATTGAATCAATCAGGAGAAACCCAAGCTGTAAGTTCATTAGCAGTGCTTTGACTGCAGCAGCCATCTGAATTAAATTGCCTGCCTCTATTGTGTTATCTTTTCAATTTGGGGGGAAAGACGTCGCGCCCACGAGGTCAAAACGGGAGGAATAAAAGAAATCACATGCGCGTCTTCCAACAAGAACAAGAACAACAAATGCAATTACAAAAGGTTAGAGAAATGATCAGATGAGGGGGGAATGTAAAGGAGTAGGAAGAAGAGAGTTTTTAGGGACTATTTAGAGGCCAGCTGGCGTGTGTGCGTGTGTGTGTGTGTGTGTGTGTGTGTGTGTGTGTGTGTGCGCGCACGCAGACGCAGTGGTGGAAAAAGTACTCACATTTTCTACTCAAGTAAAAGTATCAATACTTCATTGTAGAAGTACTCTGTTACAAGTAGAAGTCCAGAATTCAAAATTTTAAAGTACAAAAGTATTGGCATAAAAATGTAGGCCTACTAAAAGTAAAAGTAGCCTACAAAATGTTTGAAAATAGCAGATCTACGATCGGCTATTTTCAAATAGCCAAGATATAAAATAGGGTTAAAGTGATTTATGTATGTTTTAACATATCATAATTTATATCAGCAAAGTAACTAGTAGTTAAATAAATGTAGAGTTGTAAAAGGATTGAAATTTGGAAATACTCAAGTAAAATAAAAATACCTAAAAACTGTACTTAAGTACAGTACTTAAGTATAAGTACTTAGTTTCTTTACACCCGCGTGCGTGCGTGCGTGCGTGCGTGCGTGCGTGCGTGTGGGGTTGAGTAGGGAACAAGGACTCTAATCACTGGCAAATGACAGAGTGGACAAACATGTGACTTGTGGTGCTTTGGTTTGTTTGTCAAATATTTAAGCTGCTGGGGTTTTGTTAAAAGGGAGATTGAGGAGAAGTGCTGGGGGGCGCAATTAGGACTCTCTCTCCCCCCTCTGGCCCCCCCTTTCATCTCAATACCAACAGCCAATAAAAGCTGCAGCCCACCCCGACCCCCCCCCCCTTACCTACCCCCTCCCATCCCCTCCAACCCGGAGCTCCTTTGGCCCTTCTAAAACCCACCCTCCCCACAACCGCGTTGCCATGTCTGCTATTATAAGTAACTTTGAGCTTGTTTTTTTCTGTAAAGATATTGGTGGTTGTGGGTTGGTTATTTGGGGCTTGTTTCCTAATGTTGTTTAAACCAGTGGTTCTGAAACATTTTCATGTCAAGGACCCCTAAACACATTGATGAGTATATTCTTTTTTTTTTTCCGAAATTCAGATTCAGTGCTATTGAAGAGTGTGCCTGGAGTTATACAGGAACTCAGTTTCCCATGATGCTTTGGGTGCATGTGCATATCCATTCCCCCTTTCAGGCCAATGCTATGGGAGTGCATACAAATGGATGTACAGTATCTAGGCTCCTACTCGCAGATTGACTCGATCGTCAGGAAGCATAGTTAAACGACCGACATCCACGCTATTTTTTCTTTCTTTTATGGGTGAAAGGAGACATATATGACAGCGTTAATGTGCACAGCGTGGATGCTTCCGTGGCTCTTCAAAATAAGGTACAATCAATGGGGAAAGACGCTGGCAAGGTCTACAGACCTGAATCAATAAATACCTGCCATTGATTGTGTTAATATGTATTTATTTGTCACCGACAATATTTTGTGACAGGGACCCCCATACAAGATTTGTGTAAATGTTTAAAAAACGTGACCCTTTTTTCCAATCTTTGAAAGATCTACAGCTATATCGTCTAATTTCAAATAGCCAATGCATATACACTACAGTACGTTAATAAGTGCCCACGTAGCCTATTCATTCTGGGCTTGTTTTCGTGGACCATGCATGGTCCACGAAAACAAGCCCAGAAATAAGCAACCATGGTTGCTTATTTCTCTCGCTAAATCTGGCAACAGTTTCCCCCCCGCCCTCCCCTCCCCTCCCCTCCCCCTCCCCTCCCCTCCCCCCTCCCTGCACGCTAACCTCTCTCTGGCACTTCCTTTTCAGCGAGCTGTCAGTCAGTCTCCCCTCGCCAAAGTTAAGGGCAGCCACTTTACAGGGGGAGGGGGGAGGGGAAGGGGGAGACCCGGGGTGAGCGGGGTCAGAGGTTAACTACGGCTCTCGGAGCAGAAGGGGTCTTTGATGACAAGTTGTGTTGCTGCTGGACCCTGGAGTGCAGGTCAAACGGTGGTGGTGCTGGTGGTGCTGCACGAGGGTCTCCATCACTCACACTGGAGCAGGAATAACAATCAATTTGTCAGAGCGCCGAACGACGGGGAGACGTAGGGTTAAAGGGGGGGGGGGGGGGGCTGGGGGACAGAGGGTCGGGGGGGTGGTTAGGGTAGAGGGACTAGCACTGTAGCGGCACGTGTGCACGCACTGAATGTAAATGGTTGAAGCGAACTAAAAATCTTTAAAACATTTTCTTTTTTACAACAAGCTAGGTTCATATTTTAGATTGTAATTAGAGAAAAGTAAAGATGAGTGTTAAAATGTGTTCATTTACTGCTTTCTATCATTTTCGGCTTTTAGTGATTTTGATTTCAGTGGTTGGGGGAATGCGTACAAGTGTCTATTTAGACACAATAAGCCGGCGATTTCTTTAATATTTTACTATTTCTTTACTATTTATGGTAACACTACTAACCCCCATATAGAGCCCCGTTTTCACTGAGTCAAACTTCTGGAAGTTTTTCCAAAATGACGGCAATTTTGAAATTCAGGCCATGTGAAAACGGCCACTTATTTTGTCTTCTGTTAGTTTTGGGGTCCGAAATTTGACGGCAAAATACCTAGTAATTTTTGATGAAAGTACTGGGAGAATAGAAATTTCCCCACAGTGAAAACGGCATACCGTGATTTTTACTTTTTTCGGATAAGCAGGTGCATGCAAGGAGCCAATATTAACAGTTAAAGCATTGTAATTGGGATTGAAAGCTTCATAATCCATATTGCATTCAAATGTTATGTAAGCCTGCCAAACACAGAAGACAGAAGTCTATTTCTTTCTACAATTTCCAGCCTATACGGCCGCGGTGCTGAGAAATGCACGCTTGCTAGATCAATTCATGGTTCAAAACTTATTTGTATTGTATTCTATAGCCTATTTTTAATTAAGCTGTGTGGGTTTCGATACAAGTCCGGTCTAGAGAACGGGAGACGGACGCGATGCGCTCGTAATGTTGTGATGAAAGCTGGAGTCTTTACCAACTCTTTTTACGTGCCGCGTGAAAAAAACACAGCTACAACACATTGCATCAGCGATCCTTTCTGAACCTTGTGTTGTTGCATGAAGAATAATTCTTGTAAAATCCATTTGTAGGTTCAGGGTGAGAGAGAGAAAGAGACTGACAAAAAAAAGAAGTGACGAGCAGCAAGCTGTCGTCAGGCAGTGTGGCGGTTGCCATGTCTGCTAATTATAAGCGACTCTGGGCTTGATTTTGTAAAAGTTGCTTTGTAGGTTGATAGTTGCTGGTTGTTTTATATTTGTTGTGAGGTTGTAGATCGGCAATGTTCAAGTAGCTGATGCGGCGATGCATATAGTTTTAAAGCTTGTGTGGTCTAGATAATATCACTTTTTGGGGCTCATTTTCGTACACCTGGTTGCTTATTTTTCTCGCAAACAGGGGCGCAAATGGGGGGGTGACAAGGTGTTTTGGTCACCTTCCAGGTTCAATTTCGTCCCCTCCATTCACTTCCAGAAGTCCCCCCCGTCCCCCCCAGTCAGGGACCCCCAAGCCAAACTTTTAGGGGTCTGAATTCTGAAAATCACGCACTAAACGCGAGCGATTATTTTTAAGCCCCCCCCATCTAAAATCCCCAAATGGTTTGGTCCAGACCGTCCTGTGCGGCAGTGCCTTTCTAGCCATAGAAGAATAGCTTTCAGTTGACTCAGTGATGACGTCATAATATGGCGACTTGTTATGGCTGTGTGTCCTTATTATAACTCTCTGGGTGTCTGTGACTAGAGTCTAGAGAAGAGCACTGACTGGTGCACTGGTTTCAATTAAATTACTTTCTGGATCTGGACAATGACATTTGACGCTTGTACGTTTATTGGAATTAAATGGATACCAACCTCACGACCTGGCTGTCCCAAGTTGCTACAGAACTAGAAGTTAGAACTATGTACATTTCGGAAGGACCAAGTTGACCACAACAAGCAACAATGGTAAGTTTCTGATGAAGTGTGTGTTTTCGTGTAAGCTTTGGTTGTGTTGGTTATTGCAGTACTAGTGATAACTTCATAAGTAAATAAATAATACATCATAAAACCGTTAATGCCCGTATCTGAATGAAAATGAGGGGGGAAAACCGCCCGAAAACCGATCTTTGCACGCAAAAAAAAACGAAATCGGTCGCGCGCGAACGGAGGCGCGCGCGCGCACGCGCACGGAGGCAGCGCGCGCTTCGCGCGCCCAGGTCCCCTCCTATGCATTTACTGGATCTGCGCGCCTGCTCGCAAAGTCTGGCAACTGGTCTTTCATGCCGTTAAAATGGTTTTAGTGAAAACGAGCGATACCAACATTTTTGCTGCCGATGAGGGCATGTGAAAACACCCAAAAAACGAAACTCCCGGCAAGTTATGCTAATTATAATTATTTATTTTGCAGGAAAAATTCCGGAATTGCAATGAAAACATGCCTTAAGTCACATCTGCCTATGAAAGATTGGGTCTGAAAAGACATATTATTTATCAACTTGTATGCATGCCCCCACCCAATGAAATCAAAATCATTAAAACGATAGAAAGCAGTAAAGGAAAACATTTTAACACTCATCTCTTGTCAAGTTGTCCTTTAAAAATGTCGATTTGTAAAACAGTGAAAGGAGCCTCCCCACAGTAACGCTGTTTCCTGAACAATGAACACAATACTGTAAAAGAAATATGTTTTAGTAATACTGTTGTTGCTGAAATCACAGACTGAGGCTTTAACCTTCACTTTTATATGAAATATCCGAGACGATTAAGAATGTATGGACGATGCTTCTGAACATGTTGCTAGCACTTCAAATGCTCTAATCTTAAAATAATAACCGATGACAGCCGATCTATGGAATCCAAATGATGAAAACAGTTGTGATGCCTGAGAAATGTACAATGCATATACAGTTCTGTGCACACACAGAAATTGTTGTGATTGTTTAGTTTTTTTGTGAAAAGAAAGGAGGAATGAATGAATGATTTAGTGCTTTGGTTTATTTTACAGTTGTTTTTTTTCCCCTGAAGAAATGTCTCCTCTGACAATAAAAGCACAACAAATGACCTCAGAAGCAGGCTGATGTGTTTTCATTGGGGGTCCTTCTCCATACATTATGAATCATTTACTGCCAGTTCCTCAGCATTCCATTAAAGAGGGGACCCCCCCCAATAGCCCCCCCCCCTGCACTCACTTCTCTTCCCACTATCTTAAAGCATTAAAGGGCTAAAGCAGATTAGTTGATAAGGCGATCAATAGCACCATCTATTCCCGATAAAATGCACACACACACTCACACACAAGTGTGGTGCAAACACTTACAACCACACACACACACACACACACACACACACACACACACACACACACACACACACACACACACACACACACACACACACACACACACACACACACACACACACACACACACACACACTTCGCATCGGCAAATGCATGCATGGTGTTTGGTTATTGATGGGCCATCTGCAGACAGCCGTATAACTGCACAATATGTCTGGCCATTACTTCCCTGACCTCATTCTGGAGCAGGGACAACATTATTCATGTGAGAGAGAGAGAGAGAGAGAGAGAGAGAGAGAGAGAGAGAGAGAGAGAGAGAGAGAGAGAGAGAGAGAGAGAGAGAGAGAGAGATATGCGGGGGGTGGGGGGAGCGGCCGGGCGAGTTGATGGAAGGACTGACGCCTGATCTATATATACAGTTGCGTGCCGGTGTTTGCACAGCAGATCATCAGTCTAAACATTATAATATCTAAATATACTGTATATAAATGATGTAGCCTACATTGGAACTACAGTATACAAACTATAGGATGCCAGGTCAACAAATTAACATGCTATCTAAATCAGTGGTTCCCAAACTTTTTTAGCTCGGGACCGAACTAGTGAAAACAGCAGATCTACAAGCTTGTTTTTGTGAGCTTATTGTGATCTACAAGCTCTACAATCTACAAGTGAACTTGTTGTGATCTACAAGTGTTGTGATGTACAAGCTTGTAGATCAGCTATTTTTTCACTACTTCTTACACATTTTTTATGTTTTTTTACTTTGAAAAACCATTGCATTTTTTTAATTCATGAAAATCTTAGATTTTTGGGTAATGTTTTTAGATTTTAAATAGTATAATGATTAAAAACAAAATGTAGGAAACATAAAATTAAGGGACCCATAAACATCCCGACCCAATGTTTGAGAACCAGTGATCTAAATGACATTTGAACCTTTAGCATACGACCGCATGCTCGTCGAGGCTTCAGGCTGTTTTTGGTACGACCCCCCAACCGAGCATTAACTCTGGCTTGAGGGATCCACTGAGCAATCATCATCATCAATAACACTACAGTGCTCTCCTCCTGCATGGTTCATAAAGGGAGAGAGATGGAGGGGAGGTGGAGGGAGGGAGGGAGGGAGGGTTAGAGACGGAGGATTTTTGGGGTGGAGGAGTGGGGGGGGACTCTTAGCCTACAAAGAGAGAGAGAAGGAAGAAAAAAGGCTGGGTCCAAGACGAGTACTATTTTTAAGTTGTTCTCTCTGCACAGCTTGGGGTAATTTAGTGGTGTCCAGCAGCACACAGCCAGACACTGAAGAGAGGAGGAGGAGGAGGAGGAGGAGGAGGCATTCATCACCTGGCTAAGACACTGCTGTTCACTAGAAGAGAGGGATGAGGACCCCAGGAGAGGAGGGAGAGAGAGAGAGAGAGAGAGAGAGAGAGAGAGAGAGAGAGAGAGAGAGAGAGAGAGAGAGATGAGGGGGGTGGGGGGGTGGGGGTGATGGAAGGACTGCTGCCTGATCTATATATCGTCTTTTTCGGGTGAAAACCCTGTATGTCCAAAACCGTTCGTTTTGCATTTATCATTTAAAAAAAGATCTAGTGAAAACAGCCGATCTACAAGCACACAACGCCTTGCACCGCGTGTGTGTGTGTGTGTGTGTGTGTGTGTGTGTGTGTGTGTGTGTGTGTGTGTGTGTGTGTGTGTGTGTGTGTGTGTTGCGCGTGTGTGTGTGTGCGTGTGTGTGTGTCATATTTCTCCTGCCGTTGGCTGTGTATATTCAGTTGTACCTTTTTTGCTGCGTCACGCGGTGTGTGTGTGTGTGCGGTATACATGCATACACTGCATAATGTACACAATACATACACATACACGTGGCTAAAGGACATGAATGTTTTTAGGCACCTTGTGGTTGTGTGGTTAGTAGCAGGCTCTCTCTCTCTCTCATGCAAGACCTGCTGTAGCAATTAAATGAGATAAATTAAGCCAAACATTTTGCTGCTTGTACCTGTATGAGTGAGTGACAAATAAACCTCCCTTGATTGATTCTTAAAGAGTTGGTGACATAGTTTTATACTCTTTCTGTTGTGTATGTGTCTATGGTGTTAACATTACTCTAATAGACCCCCAGGTGTGGTTATAAAATGCAAATTATGTCTTCCCTATCTACTTTGGGTTTCTTCCTGAAAGCTGCAAGCTTCTGAGTCAAAAGGCCCGATTGAAATACACCGATTTAATGACATCATAAAATCATCCCCGCCACTTTTTTTTTTTTTACCATACAGCAACACTGTGGGTGTGGCTAACTTCAGCTGGGCTGAATATCAGGTATATTTAATGAACAGGTGGGTGTGACCACATACAAAGATAATTTTAACACTTTCTGTAAACTTAACTCATTGAATGCCCTTTTCAAGATGGCCGCCAAGTACCAGGATGCCACGTTCCTAAATTTCTAGTGCACGGATCAATTTTGTGTGCACGGATCGTGCACGCCCATGCACCATATATGCACCATATGTGTAGTACTTTTTAACAGCTTTCAAACAAAAAAATCCGCTTGGAAATCCGTTCAGGCATTCATGAGATACAAGCCTTCAAAGTCAGACAAAACAGCCATTTTTGACATTTTGAAAGATGTGTTTGTTATGGGGCTAAACATGCAATTTTGCAATTGCGATCATGCCTAATACATTTGAGGCATTTTTAGAATTTTTTTTATAAAAAAGATTTTTGAAAAAAAAAAAACAGCCTGGGACTACTGTAATAACTCGGGAAACTCGGGCCTTGGCAGTCAAAGAAAATCCTTGGCCTGAAATCTGCTATAGGAAGATTGAGAAAACTAGAAAACGAAAGCACAGTCCATATAACTGCCATATAGGTCGAACCTCAGGAAGGTTTACAATGCAAGTGCACAACACAGAAGCTCACATGGCTACAACAATTATTTTTTAATTTAAAACTTCTTTCTAGGTGGGGGAGCTGCAGGGCACGACAACAGCCGGTTGAAATGGTTCCAAAAAACTTTTTCTTTGTTTCCTTAAAACCTCCCTGGATGAGATGAGACGGCCCTCCTCGCATCAACTTATGTAATTAATTTGACTGAGGCTCACTTGGCTTTCTCGCATTTAATTTGTCTGTCTTTTTTACGCAGCTAGGTGCCATTGACCTTGGTTTTGTCCCCCAGGCAGAACAAATTAACTGTGGTGCTATGTGAATAATCATATTGGATTTAATTAAAAACTTAAGTCTCAAGCCAGTGGTTAATTCAATTCAAGCTCAGAAGGGCTAATGTCCTTCCAGACTCTTCTTGCCAGTGTGTGAAAACAAGCCACATTGAGACAGACGTCGCCTGAAAGAAGAATCTTTATAGCTTGGCACTCTGTCAACACCATCCAGCCATGCACACACAGCCAGTATGTTCATTCCAGTGGTGGACGAAGTATAAATTTTTCAATACCACAATATCACTATATTATGTTACAATTAAAAGCTTGGTATTCAACATTTACTTGAGTAAAAGCACAAAATTATCATAATGTTCTTAAAGTACCAAAAGTAGAAGTGTTCAAAATGAATAAAGATCTTTCAAAAAGAGCAGTATTCCCTTTGGGAGCAAAATGCTAAAATGCCACCACACCAGTCCATTTAGTGCGTGCGTGCGTGCGTGCGTGCAACACGCACGCACGCACGCACGCACGCACGCACGCACGCACGCACGCACGCACGCACGCACGCACGCACCCGCACGCACACACACACACACACACACACACACACACACACACACACACACACACACACACACACACACACACACACACACACACACACACACACACACACACACACACACACACACACACACACACACACACACACACTCACACTCTCTGGGTCCCTTGCGGTCCTAAATGGCATCAGCTTCGCCAGGCTCTTTAATCTGACCAGAGCCCTCCACAACTCAGCACTCAGGTACTTACTGTACCCCCGCCCATCACCCCCACACCATCTGAGGATAAGGGACCTGTGACTGAGACAGGGGTAGTAGTGCCTCCAAGTCAATTATAGGTCCAGGTCGGTCCCCGGAGAGCCCACAGCCTCGTCTGTGACAAAATGGCCTGTCCAAGATTCCCTTCATAAAGGAGCTATTTGCAAGGACGGAGAGGGGGGCTCTCAGAGTGTTAGAGTGCATCTTCATCAGAGAAGGGCAGCTCTGTGTGGGGCGGTGGGAGGGAGGGGGATCATAGTCTCCCCATAGACGATGCTGTTAGCCCAAATGAATAAATGATGAAATGGGCCTGGTGTGTTTGTGTACTTTAATGTGGAAGTTGAGTGCTGCCAGCCTGCCGCGACGAGGCTCACGCGACACGGAGTGTCATGGGTTAAAGCGCGATGATGGAACCATGCTTGAACCTTTGACACCTTTAAGCAGGGTTGCAAGGAAGTCATCTATTATTAGTGAGTGAGAAGGGAAACGTGTACAACAGTATACTGTATGTCGGCAGTGGCGACAAAGAGCCGAATCAGTGCATGGGCAAAAAGATGAACCCGGGCAGAACAAGAAGAGCTATAAATATGGATGGACTCTGCCAGAGTGTTAAGCTTTGTAATAAAGGTGTCATGTAATTTATTCATTTGTTTAACTCAAGGGTCTCCAACAGAGGGTCCGGGACACCTAGGGGGTCCTCAGAGTTACTACAGGGGGGCCTCCAAATCTTTGTGTGATAGAAACTTTTTTTCCTCCTTTTTTGTATTAACCACTTGAACCCTAGTGTCCATATTCTGAGAACTTTAGACAAAAAATAGCAGATCTACCAGCTGACATCGGTGTGTGCCACTGACGGCCAGCCAAGGACATTTTTTTTCATTGAAAACTACTGTATGTAAAAAATAAAAAATATACGTCACAGCAATTAACCTTCCAGGCTGAGATACAGTACATTTCCAGTGCGTTAGGTTATCACCAAAATACCCAAATATCCCAAAGCTGTTTCTTTTCAGGATTCGAATTCAAAAATAGCATAGACTATGCTGACATGGTCTGCCACCTTTCAGATATGATTGTGCATATTATTTCATCCTCCATGCCATTACTTTTCAGTAGCTCATTCAGGAACATTTTAATGTTGCTTTGTCTATGCTTCGCCCAAGTAGAGCGCTAATTCCGAGTAGCAATCCAAAGCATTTGATTGTTCTTCTTCCTCCCATTTCATGAACTCTACAATGGAAAAGTGTGCCAGACTAATACACATCAGCCTGTTCAAGGCACCCAGTACCAAACCAAGTTTTCCTAGAGCTTTAGCTGAAAAAAGATGTCAACGTGTCAGCTCTCACAAAATGTAACATATTTTGTGGCATTCTCTGACAGTTACTTCAGGGGGCAGGAAACTATGCCAATCTAAACTGCATCAAACTTCTTTTTCTGTGTGTTCAAACAAGTTAAAAATGCATTCAAGTTAGTCTCATGGTGAGACAGTACTTTTATGTAATTTCTTTAAATATCATTTTGTTCTACAGACTTTTTCTTGTCAGCCATATTGACATAAAATGTCAGGGAATGCAGGTGTTACAAATCACGCTAATTAAGGATTCGTTCCATTTAATGTAAAAGAGCCTTTCCAGTGAAATAAAATAGCAGGCCCAACGTGAACCCGGAAGTACGATTCAACTCCGAACAAAGCTTATTGCCATTACTGTGCAGTCATTATTCATCTATGATTCTCTCTCTCTCTCTCTCTCTCCACACAGAGTGAATAAAATAATCTTATTTTTCTCTCGTCTGCTCTCTGACCCTGACACTGTCCATGGTACTGAAGGCTGCATATCAGAGAGAAGTTATTGATTTATACCAGTGGTTCCTTAACCGTTTCTGGATCAGAACCCACTGAACACCTTGAAAGTGATCAGCCCACCCAACCACCTACTATACACTACAAACCTATAAGACTAGTATTTTATACACCAGGGGTCTTCAATGTTTTTCAGGAAAAGCTCCCCTTAAGTGAGAGAGATGAGGCAGGGACCCCCACCACACATTGTGTTGCAATTTAAACTTCGTAGATAGTTTCATAGACTTGTTTTGACATCAGTTTTGTGTATTTCTTCCGCCCAGAGATTTAACAATTGGAACCCTCAATACTTAGTAAACTTGACTTGGCTCTGTAGGTCTGCTCTTTTTTCCTTCTACACCAAACCACTTCCGTGAAAATAGACGATCTACAAGCTCACAGCGCCTAATGCTGCGAGGCGTTATGGGCTTATAGATCAGCTATATTCGGGTTAGGGTTAGGGTTAGGGTTAGGGTCATTCATACTGTACAGTTGTACTGCGAGGCGTTATGGGCTTATAGATCAGCTATATTCGGCTAACAAAAAAAAAGAAAAAAAAATAGTTATTGGAAAATAAACCACCTTTTAAAGAAGAATTCCTGACTACCCATTTTCTTAGCTTAATCTGTTATAATATCCGATAATATACGAGTAGTACAGATTTTATTGTATTTTTTTCTTCATCCACCACAGCTCAGACCGCGAGCGGGTGGGGGTTATCGGTAAATTGCTTATTACTTGCACCAGCAGAGTGCGCAAGTATGTGTTCAGTGATTTTATACCCACATACATACGGACAGCGCCGGACAGCAACGATCACATTACTTGCACGAATTCTCTGCTGGTGCACAAGTCGTCCATACATGACCATGAGTGCACAATACGCAAGTTGGCACCTCGACAGAGTGCAGCCTAGTTTGTATCGCTGCGGTGGGCTCGGGATGATAACAAATACATAAGTGGGTCAGTGACGTGACGCCCCAAAAAACATGTTTTTAAAAAAACTTTAAATAGCAGGCATAAAAATTATTTACTTTTGTTCTACTCACTCTCAACTTTATGGAAACACATTTTGTTTTTAGATATTTTATTGGAATCAGACTTTATTGAGCAGTTTGTTGTACTTGTGCCTAAAACCGTCATCTGGTGTGACATGACAATAATTGTTCATAAAATGAAAATGGAGTACACCTTTCTTAAGTTACTCACTTTATCAAAGTCCTTTATCATAACTAACCTGTGATCCACTATAGTTTTGTGAAAATTAATTGAATCTGTATATTTTTTTCATAATCAACACTCTGTGTGAGGCCCATGTTGTCGATCTTTCAACATATTTTAATTTTATTCTGACAAAAACTTTCTTTAAAATTACACAAATATTTGTGACTCTTCCTGATACTATTTTCTATGTAAACCATACACATTTTTTTGGTTTCATCATTAAAAAAGGTATGATTTCTCACTATTTGGAATGTCACACCAGATGACTTAGTGTCACACCAGATGACCATATCTTCATGTGTCAAAGCAAACTGTGTTTTAACCTACCTATTAGTGAGTACTGAACTTTACTGATTGATTAAACAATTACCCAGGAAAAACAGCAACAGTAAAATTGCTTTAACATTAAATAACATGGCCTTAATATTTCTGAACAGGATAGTATTGTTGGGCCTTAACATAGGATAACAAAGAATTGTAGTAGTAGATGGATGATGAGGATGTGCACAGGAATGCTACGCACACCTAAGTCTTCTGCCGGCCCACGGCAGAAGGATCTTAAAGAGACAATAAGGTGCATAGCCACACTGGGAGCCAAGGCAACATTTTATTAACACCAATTATTGGAAACAACTCAGCATTCAGGTGTATTACTTTTTTCCGAAGTCTCCTGAACTTGAACACAGCATTTTGAGTTGAACAAATTTATTTACGAATCATGTCGTTATTGTCGCTATTTTCGCTATGTTTGTCTCGGGTCCTACCTTACCTCATTGTCCAGTCCAGTGAGTGAAAGTACAAAAGTATTAGATTAGATTAGAATAGACATTTAGACTGCATTGTACATCAGCCAGTCACATTTGGTGAGGGTATAGACATTTAGACTGTATTGTACATCAGCCAGTCACATTTGGTGAGGGTAGCAAACCGTTTGCCCTGTTGCGGTTCTGCTATGCCACATCAGACAACTTCCTGCTCTTTGTAGAAAATGCAGTCTCGCCCCTTTGGCCAGACAAAACCATTTTTCATTTTTCCAAGTTGATTCATGCAGTTTATCTCTAGCCCCTCCTTATTAATGGTAACAATCTGCCCCACATATGGCTTTCCCTCATATTTGATTATGACAAACTGTCCTTGTGTGTATTCATCTGAGGAGGTGTCTGAATCCTCAGCTTGGGCCTCTCCAATAGATGCACTTGTGTCCAGCACCTGAGTAGAAGACCTTCAGGAGGAGACATTTAAATGTAATTTATTTGTCAGGTAGATTGTTTTTAGTAGTAAAATGTAATTACTAGCAAGTCCTCAAGTTTGCCAAGTATGTTATACTCACTGAGCTCCGGAAGCTGTTTTGGGCCTGCAGCTGACCTGGGAAGGGGGCAGTTCCGCAGATGGGCCACCACTTAGTTAAGGAAGAAAAGGAATGAATGGATGACATAAGTTACTTTATTGTCATTAAACAGGTACAATTACAGGTATCATAAAATTGGCAAAGAGAATGATTTAGTTATACTTACTCATCACTTGTCTTGTCACCTGGCACCTCAGCCCTGGAGACTTGGTCGAACTGTAATTTCCGTGGGTTGTGACAGGTGCAGATCTGAGGAAACTGGCAGAAACAACTCAGGTCTCTGTAAACTATCTTTCCCGGGAAGATAGAAAGAACCTGGTGCGTAGTGCTGATGCCAGTCACTGGACGCACTGATGGAGGGACCATTTCATCCATGTTGGATATCTTCTCTTCTTCGATCCACATGACAGTGACTTTTTCAGAGGACTTCTGTAAATACTCACACAGATCCCTCGGTGTTTGTAGGTCACTGCCTCCGAGGACATACATGTCTGCCTTACGCTTCAGCACCCCTCCCACACCATCAGGTGCGCCCTTTCCATGGGAACGCTCTGAAAAGTTCCAGGTGACCCTCTTGAATCCCCATGTATAAGGAATGCTGCTCATGAGGAAGCAGTTTGTGCGATTCCGGTACTGGGTTGCTGGCCCATCACTGAGGACATGCAGGGTGTCAATTGCATTGTCTTGTTTTCCTCGGAAATCATCAATAACTGGCTTGATGTGTGCCCACACAGCACACTCATCATGGCGTAAGGACTGTGAAATGGTGGCATAGCACTGGGAGCCACTGACTGAGTAGGCAACTCCGGTATGCACTGTTGCCTGCTGCCTATTGCCACCAAAATGAAGCTAAATTAAATTATGTAAAAATGTTTAAAACGTTATTTTAAACATGTTAAAATGTTTTAAATGGACAAAAGAAACATGGGACTTGTTATTTATTGTTATGTCTGTAGGAAAATACAGTATATATCATCTGGTGTGACAATCAAGTCATCTGGCGTGACAAGCAGATATGTCACACCAGATGACGAAGTGTCACACCAGATGACGTTTTCTGCATTTAGGACTACCTTGAGGCTACCAGGTACACATTAGCATGCTAACAACATGCTAGCTATAACAAAACAACCTAGATTTACATGTAATTATGACCAAAGTTTCAAATAACTTTTGCTTTATTAATGAAAAAGGTGTCACACCAGATGACATCCAGAAGTGCCACACTTGTCAAAGTTTCAACAAGATGGCATTTCATGAAAATGTTAAAATCATAACTCACCTCAGACACCTGTCTTGCAGTTGTGCTGGGAGTGCTGAATAGCCTTACAGAAGAAGGACCTCTCTAGCCCAGTAGGTGTCCAAATTATTGCCTGTTTAATTTTTCCAAACTAGTGTCACACCAGATGATTTTGGTTTGGGGGACAAAATCTTTTTGATCAGAAATGACTGAAAACATTATGCTTGGACTTTGAAAAGATATAGGCTCACAAATAAACATTTTTTTTTTGCCTAAATTCATTTTTAAATGAATTTTAGCAATTCTTTTTCTTAGTTTTATTCAAGTTCCCACTTTGAGAAACAAGGTCGGGACAGTCACACCAGATGACATTTACCATGTTTGGTTGAAGATTCTGAAGAAATGAGGAATGAAATGTTTTAATCTTGAGTAAGTTCACATAAAGCTTAATGTCCTGCACAATATTCAGAAGGTTTTTGACAAATATATTTTTTATTTATACATGTTTGACACCGAGGACAGCGAAAACGCTACGTCACGTCACCCACCCAAATGAAAACTGTACCACTCTTTCTGGGATATTATGACATCAGATTACGGTATGAAAATGGGTAGTCTCAGTCTGGAATTCTAAGCTCCTGGAATTCTCCATTGTTAACATTCTGACATTGTCCAGTG
Organism: Nannobrachium achirus; assembly: GCF_963921795.1. NCBI lineage: Eukaryota > Metazoa > Chordata > Actinopteri > Myctophiformes > Myctophidae > Nannobrachium > Nannobrachium achirus. The sequence goes on from NC_137810.1 coordinate 41,698,656, forward strand.
TGGATGATTGGAGTTGCATACTGTCAAGAAATCTTCACGAATGGAGAATCCTGGCCTGTGTGGGCATCATTATTTTCCATAACTCACCAAGCCTTGCATCATCCGTATTGTGCGATTGCACAATAGAACATGACATACAATATAACAACTAAAACAAACTGTGTGTCATCAAAAACAGTATTTCAAAAATGATTGTTTTATTTCACTTTGACAGCTGTTCAAGCACTTAAAAGTACACAACAATCCAGTATAATGTCGTTGTCGGGTGGAAACCTCGTATCTCCAAGTTTCAAATTTGTATGTTCTTTCGCAAAGTAAAGCCCTGCTTCATCGTACAAGGCCGTCGCTCAAACGTAGTGAAAACAGCCAATCTACAAGCACACAACGCCTTGCGGTGCGAGGCGTTCTGTGCTTGTTGATCGGCTGTTTTCACTAGTTTAAATCATTTGTAAAATGAAAAATGCAAAACGAACAGTTTTGGACATACAAGGTTTTCACCCGACAACGACGATAAGTAAAGAATGCAAATCTACAGTCCCTTGTACACAACATTTGTTAAGCTCAAACCCCAGCCTCGTATGTTTGAGCAGAGTCCCTCAGGGCTCTATATTAGAGTTGTGTCTGTTATTGTGGGGAATGCTTTCGCTGAAAATAGCGGATCTACAAGCTCAAAACGCGATGCAACAAGCTTGTCGATCTGCTATTTCCAGCTAAAGCTGTCCCCACAATACGGATACTGGGGTTTAAGTGGTTAATGTGTAGTTTACCATTCTCAACCACACCTGTATGTCATCATAGGGCAACACACTGGCGCGGGGCCCACTCGTGTGGAGCCCTATGCTTGCCATTGTTTTATTTTGCAATCATTACTTGGCAGACGGATTTACGGCGTGCGGTTGAACCTGTTGTGTTTTCACCTGCCCTCTAGATAAGCTCATTATACCGTAACAGTTGCTATTGATACAAAACACTGAACAACCACCGTTTGAAAAGTGGGGGCAGGAAAGTGTGTAGTCTGTTATGTAGCTTCCACACGCTCACTTATATACTCACTGATCCGGCTACAAATACACTCAATACCAAGTAAGCTGTGATTAAAAGGTGTGAATTCAAGGACCTTCTGGGGCAAAGCCTGGTGAAGAAAGTGGCTGAGACGTTATCGTTGCTGTCGGGGTAAAAACCTCTTATCTCCATATTCTAAAGTTTTCTAGCTTGGCCGTATTTTGGACGCTTTTGAATTTGAATCCTGAAAAGTCAACAGTTTTGGACGAGGTTTCCACCCGACAGATGATTATGTTCCCTCCCTACCTCAACTTCAAGCAACTATCATTGGGTTCCACTTCAGCAAAGTACTTTAACCACCTGAAATCCCCATTCTCTGGTGGGAATGTTTGACAAAAAAAAACAAAGAAAACATTGCCGATCTACAAGTGTTGTGGCTATTTCTATGGGAAAGAGCTTTGTTAAGTGGTCCAAGTACAGGCGTAACTCAGATCTGAACAGGAGAGCGGCTAAGATGTCTACACGGGAGGGGCCTTCGAGGTTTTTCCAGGGCAAGGACCCCTTTACCCAAGAGAAAGACCACCCACTGGAAACCTCCTAATTTCCAACATTTTACTTTTTAGGATTCAAATGCAAAGGCTTTTATGTGACACTGTATGATCAAGTAGGGCATTAATTTACAAAGAAACACAAAAAGTTAAAATACAGAGACAGCACGACAGCAACGATAATATTGTGTTTTTCTTCCCGCCCGTGTTATTTTTTGAGAAACCGTCCATGCAACGTACTGTAATAAGAGGCTTTCAAAGCTAGCTCGCCATGTGTAGTTGATTGTCTTGTCAATGTCTGCTGAGTGTTGAGAGATGATGACTTCCAAGACTAGCATGGCTGGAAGTATTCCTTTAGGTTTTATCTTTCAAGTCTCCAAGTGATGCTGCATGCTTTGATGGCTTCATATTCCTTTGACAGCGCTATCAGCATTTTGTTTAACAATTAAATGTTTGTTTGATTACACATTATCTTTGCTATCACAATACTATTTTTTTCTTTTACATTCTGAGAACACATTAACATGAATCCAACATAGAAAGGTAAAACAAACCAACAAAGAAAGAAAGAAACAAACATTAATTGACACAACACTGATGATAGTGCTGTCAAACAAGTCTATAAAGCTATCCGTCTATATAATACAAGTACCACACAAGTGAAATAATTTGGGTTTGGGCTCCTCAACACTGTAGCAGCAAAAAATGCAACACTAATAATGAATGATAATCCCTTGTTGTGACAGGTATCAAGAAGATAAACCCAATATACAGTAAACTACAGCACTAACAGATCCGTAATAATTACTGAGGGCAAAAACAATGCCCTCAATAATAACAAATACATTATTTGGAGACCCAAAAAGATTTGATGTGCTATCGTCAATTATGCTTAAAAAGTTGAATTTTTAAAATGTATTTTCATTTATTTTATTTTAGTAATTACATTATTTTAGAAAAAGAAAAATGTTTTTAATGAAAAACTGAATTCTCTGTGCTCTATTCTTTGTTTTGTTTTTTGTAAACAAGTCTTATGCTTCATCGCCGCCCCCCCCCCCCCCCCCCCCTTGCATAAATAAAGGTTGAATAAGGTAAGAGCTTATAATGTAAACCTAAACTGTGATGAAGATGTAATGCGTTTTAAGATGTGCTTTTTAATGAGCTGGATGTGATCCAACTCTTAGCAAACTGCCACTGAGAACGTCCCCCATGGGACCACTGACGCTGAATATCAATATCGGTGGCGCCGCGTCGGTATCATCAGATCTACAAATAACCTTGCATGCATTGAGTCTCTACTCAGTAGAGACTCCATTTTTGCATGATTTCAAATCAAATGTGGAGCGATGCGTGAGCACCGAGCAGGTGCACTTGGGTTTCAAACGCACGGATGGCCACGGTTATACATTTTCTTTACTGGGTGAAAGAAAAAAACAATCGTAGGCCGTTTCCCGGAAGTAATCTGATTATATTTGGACGGTGGTGTGTTCATGGAGCCTCGAAAATAAGGTAAAAACACTGTAAAACCCTGGCAGAATCTACTGAATTCATTAATTGTATACCTGGCTGTAGTTAGATGCAATCCCAGATTTGACCACCAGACGACGGTGACTTCACTGTTATATACCAGTGGTTCTCAACCTGTGTGTCGGGACCCCCAGAGGGGTCCCCAAATTATTTTGGGGGGTCCCTAAATGATTAACTTAATGTGCAACATTGTTTTCTCACTCAACTGTAAACAAACCAACATAAAGTTTAAGTATATAGAGGGTATCTTCACATTTCAAAAGTGCCAATTTAAGGACTTTTTAATACCTCTAAAATGACAAATTAATCAAAATTGTCGAATATATAGAGCCAGAAATTGTGAAAATAGCCGATCTACATGCTCACAACGCCTCGCATTATGTGGCGTTGTGAGCATGTAGATCTGCTATTTCACTAGTTCACAGTAGAACCATGTTATACCAAATGTAATGTAGCACTGTAATATTGGATCATTCGGTCCTTGACAATAAGCAATCCTACTGTTTGAATGCTGTACAGACGCATGCATGGAGCAAAAATATGATAGAAAAACATACAAAGGATTTTTTTTTTCAACTTCAACTTTTGACTTTCCCTGGTGGGAGTCGACTTGTGTAATGAAGTCGACTCAGTCGACTTTTTCGTTAATGCCCTAATACCTGGCTGTAGTTAAATGCGGAAGTCCCGCAATCCCAGATTTGACCACCAGACGATGGCGACTTCACTGTTATATACCGTTCTGGGGGCTTGGTCCGGACCCAAAGCTTGACAACCACTGCTCTACTGTTCAATTTGGAAAGTTAGTTCCATATTAAAGCTCAGGATCAATTAGTACTTAAATTAAATTGGGGAAAAAAAGTTCCCTAATGGTGACCTTCGTTCTATAATCAGAATCACTTGATGTCCGCAGCACTGCGATCGCACGGGAATTTGTCCTGTTTAAGTGCAAAATCTTTACCCCCGGAGACAAATTGATACCTATATGCTATGGCGAGGATGGTAATGGTCTTCTTTATGCCATACCAACAAATTACCCCACATGCCATTGCTCAACGCTAATAACACTCAGCTATCAGATCCTGACATTTGGACGATTATCTTGAATGATCTTTGTTGCCTTTTGTGCCTCAGGATCCTTCACAAAAATCATGATTCATTCAGGGGGATTTTTTACCTTATTTAATTTTTTTACTTACATTAATAGGCTTGTGCACCGAGGCTCGTTTAGTCAGATTCAATTACTGAAGAGGTAAAACGTCAATTTCTCTGAGGTCTCCGTGGTGGTTTTATTGGATTACTTGATTAGATGAAGATTGAGTGTTTTAGAGAGAGAGAGGCAGGAGAAGGCTTGCCTCTCTACCGTTTAGACAGATGATCTAAATCTGCAGGGCTGCATGTTCTGAATGGTGTAGGTGTGTGGCTCAAGCCTGGTGGTACCAGTCAAAGAGTCGCTGGAAAATGTTCTCATGCAAACTACTAAACAGCGTTATTATTACTAAACAGCGTTATTATTATTATTATTACCCTTATTATTATCATCATCATCCTAGTCTAACATCACATCTATATAAATAATACCTATTAAGATATAGGATATATATTATATAACATAAAATGTATAATCTTATTATAATATATAGGTAATTAATATTGTCATACTCCTGCCCAGTCCACAGTGACACTCATTCTATGTGGAGCTCTTTGCCATCTTGACTCTCACATGCAAGAGAGTGAGTTGTGTGTGTGAGAGAGAGATAAAATGTGCGGGAGTACATGCTGTACACAGTACGTAGCTGTAAAAGAACAAAAAATATATATATTGTATTTTCTTACTATTTCTTACCTATTTTTCTACTATTTATTACTTTTGTTATGAGAATGAGCCAGGGGTAGGGCTCGATAAGCAGTATGCTTCTCCCTACTCCTTTTTTTGGCACCTTGGACACTTATTCATGTCAAACGAACTCTTGAACTTGAACTCTTCTATTTTTTATTCATTATCTCTTGAGACTATTCTATGTTCAGATGCACAGATATATTTGTATTGAACTGTCCAAAAGTGCTGAAAAATAAAATGAACTGAACTGAACTGAACTGAACTGAGGGTCTTAATCACTGGAAATAGCCGATCTATACAGACTCACAATGCAGCAAAGCAACATGTTGTGAGCTTGTAGATCGCCTATTTTCATCAGATGTACTGTACCCCAGAATAGGTTTCAAGTGGTATTAAAGGATGTGTTTCACTGGTTTCTTTCAAAATTGGCCTGAAACAACAACTATCAGGGGACCACAAGGGGAGGTAAATGTAAATTTCCCATCTCTTTTTATAGTGTTTGTATTTGTTGATGATGTGTACTGTATTGTTGTGTTAATTATGCTACAGTATGTTGATTCATTTAATACAAGTCCCCAGGACTTTTTTATGTTATCATTTAGCTTTAAAGTCTTGACTTACTGTTCCACATGCCATTTACATTTCTGACTAATATAATATTCAATCAATCAATCAATCAATCAATAAATCAATATTAAGTTCCCACAAGGCTTCACTACCGTTCGTACCATATCTACAAAATGCACAATCCCTAGAATTTCATAGTATGAGTTTGTTTACTATTTGTTGGTTCGGTTAAGGTTAGGATTTGGTTTAGGCTTAATGTTAGTCTCAGTAAACACTGACTGCCCACTTGTCCATGAGGTTCATACTGTACTTGATTCATACAATATCATAGTAGGACACATTATTTTTCACAACTATAGCTACAAATTTGCAGTGAGATCAGGCTGGTTCCCATGAAATAGCAATGCTAATAATACAGTGTAAGTGCAGGGGATATACCTTGTAATTTGCAACAATAGATTTGTTTTTCCTCCACAAACTAACAAAGTCGATTCATGAGGTGAAACAGAGCCAAGGACAGCTGCCATTATTTGTTTTATATCCATAAGTACAAAAACCCTTTGCAGTCTTGTTTATTTTCATTATGGAAATCATTTTGAGTTATGCCTTTCATAATGATAAAAAAAATAAAAGAAAAATGTTTAATCGCCGCATGGCAGTGCACTGACAAACGCGTTTGGCTGCCAAGGACAGTGTTTATTTTCACAAGTCCCAGAGAGGCATAAACAGAGAGGACTGTGTGTGGGTATGGAGGGGACAGCCATCTTTGTGCCAAGTCTGGGGAGGCTTTTGAATGCGGAAGCAGCCAAGTGGCGTTGCTCTGCAAACAGGCATGATATTCCTTTTCATCCAGGGCAAGGATCCACCTTGCTTCATGTCAACAAGGTCCTCTAAGCTCGGAAACCCGACGGGAGTAATAGGGGAACTCGTCGGAAATCGCTGCGAAGACAAACGTCTGACAGACAAACGTCTCCTTCCCCCTCCAAAAAAAAAGAGTCTCACGTTGCAAAAACAAATGCGCCATATCGTCGTCGTTGGGTGGAAACCTCATATCTCCAAGTTTCAAATGGGTACGTTCTTTCGCAAAGTAAAGCCCTGCTTCTTCATACAAGGCTGTCACACAAAAGTAGTGAAAACAGCAGATCTACAAGCACAGAACGCCTCGCGGTGCGAGGCATTGTGTGCTTGCAGATCGGCTGTTTTCACCAGTTTAAATCATTTTTAAAATGATAAATGCAAAACGAACGGTTTTGGACATACAAGGTTTCTGCCCGACACCGACGATATGTTGGAAACCTGCCCTGGCAGGTCGCCTCACGAGGAGATGTATTTCAGCAGGACTAGATAGTAAATCATCACAGGAGATCAGCCCACTCAGGCTTGAATCAATAGCGTTATTATTGATGCGTGATTAGGCAACTAACACAAAGGAATGCGTCACGTCACGGTGGATCTCTGCAGTTCTGAGGAACGCTGGATGGGAAAACGCTCCGCAGCCCAGCCCAGCCTGCCCCGAGGCTCCGCCCGCGGTATTCTCATCTCACCGCGTGCTGAACCCCATGCGCGGCAGCCCGGTGACTCCGCGGACAGAACCAGGTGTTGTCTCGCTCGTCTCTCACCACCACAGAGGGGGCCCCCCCGCTCAGTCAGACCTGACTAACCCAAGACGAGAGGCCTCTGCCAGGCAGCCTATTCATCCATCCATTCATGCCCCTCCCTCCCTCCCTAGTAGGTTGGTCTCCCCCCTGCCCCGGTTCCTAATTGCTTGGGCCTCTGCCTTAATCAATCACTTTGGTCAGAGAAGGATGGTTTTGTGTGTGTGAGGTAGTAGTGGAGGGGAGGGGTGTGTGCTGGGGGAAATAGAGGGGACAGGAGCCACAGGATGGCAGGGGGAGAGAGAGAGAGAGAGAGAGAGAGAGAGAGAGAGAGAGAGAGAGAGAGAGAGAGAGAGGGTGAGAGGTGTGGAGAGGGAGCTGTGAGGTGGGTGTCAGGGACAGGTGGCGAGGGTCATTCTCCTCCTCACCTTGGCAGTTCCTAGTCTCTCCCCCGGTCCTGTTGACAGGCGGACATGCGTCTGCCCACCTGCGCAAGAGGAGCCATGCTGCACGCACTGCGCGCCGACTCCACACACACACAATAGCTTTCTCTCCCACACAGACACACACACACACATATTGTTGCTGTCGGGGCAAAAACCTCTCATCTCCACATTCTAACTTTTTGTGTTTTTTTGTAAATTAACGACCTACTTGATCATACTACAGCGTCACACAAAAGCATCGCATTTCGAGCTTGTAGATCAGCTACTTTTGCCGTTATTCGAATCCTGAAAAGTAACAGTTTGGGAAATAATGAGGTTTAAACCGGACAGAGACGATATCCAAGTGTTTTTTTTTTAAAACCCAGGCCAGCCTCAGCCTATTGCCGCTCCCTAGGGGAGTTGTACTGCAGCTATGCTAATGTCTGCCAGTTCATCAATTTACAGCTGGACACACAACACGCTCTCCTCCTCCTCTCTCTAGGACTGCCAGTGCATGCATATTTCCCAAGGTTAAAAAGTTAACAGCAGTAAGATAGCCTGTTCCTTGTGAATGAATCTCCATATCGTGAAAGGAAAATCAATAGGCTGTGAATAATGAAGCTGCAATACGGAGTTCACACTACAGCAACCGGAAGCACCCACAATCCCTTGTATTAGTATGTTCTTTTTCCTGTTGCAATGTCAAAGGATAAGGAACACAATGTCAAAATGTGCCAAAAATATATGCTATATTAACATGATCTCTTAAGCCAGCCTTATGTAAGCCATGGAATTGCGTAAGTAAGCATAACGTTGCTGTCGGGCAAAAACCTCTTGCCTCCATATTCTAACTTTTTTATGCTTTTCGAGCGGTGCTCCTGGAAGGAGCTAAGCTCCAACATCTGGATTTGTCCAGGCTCTGAAGTGTGGCCTACATCTGGCCTAGATCTTGGCACAAAGCGTTCAAAGCTTGCTGTACGCCCAGGGTCACATTGGCCAAGCTTCACGGGACGCTTAATGAAATTAACTCATCAATAGCACTGCTTACTTCACACTAAAATGACTAGATTGTACATACTACAGCATCACACAAAAGCATCAAGTAGCAGTCCTGTAAGTTTGTAGATCTGCTACTATTGAATTTGAGCGTTTCGGACGTGAGGTTTCCACCTGACAGAGACGATATTCAGCTTTTTTTTTTTAAGATATGTTTTTAGGCTTCTATGCATTTTATGATAGGACAGTAGACTGCCAGGAAATGGGGAGAGAGATGGGGAGTGACACGCAGCAAAGGTCGTCAGGATCGGGACTCTGAACACGCGACACGCTGTCAGAGATCAGAGCCTATGTGGCCTGGACCGCTAGGCCAGCGGGCGCCCCGTTATTCTGCTTTTTAAACAACTTAATGAAAAGGACCAGACATTCGCTTTGATTCCGAACACAATTATAAACAAGACATGTTCAAACAGAGTGAAATTAGGTTCTGGGAATGATGTTGGATTTTTGCATTGTTTTGCACATAAAGCAGATGAAATGCCTAAAGCCTGGTTCTCCTGATCTGTGTAGTGGTCTTGACAGTGGTGCTCAGGGGCGTCACTCCAAATTCTGGGCCCTGGGTACAAGGATTCACTGCGGGCCCCCCATGAATGTTAACTATTGAAAAATAGCAGATATACAAGCTGCGAGCTTGTATATCTGCTATTTTTGAAAAATCGTGAAAATGTGTGCAAGAAACCTATGTCAAGGACCCCCCAAGATGATATGTATTTGGCCACGGACCCCGATCTCAAAATATTTAGTTCCAGGGACCCCCGGCCCAGAAGCAAAATTTGTGTTCGCTTAAAAAATACATTCAAAGATTTTCACACATTTTCACAACTTTTCAAAAATAGCAGATCTACAAGCTCGCAGCGCGGCATAGATAAAGTTATTAGGGCCCCTCCACCTTGGGCCCCAGTAACTCAGTCCCACTTTCCTACCCCTTGTGACGCCCCTGGTGGTGCTCACGCTCTCCGTGAAGTGAACAACAATGTTTCACAGTTATTACAATCAGAGGCTCTCAACGGACGGGAAGTGGACCTCCTGATCACCATAGCAACAACTTTTGTAGTCTACACACACTACTACAGTACCAGATAGAGTGGTAAACAGACCTGTTGAAAGAGAGAGAGTTATTATGACAAACTTTTGCAATCGTTGCAATGCGGTCATGTGGTTCATGAAATGACGTTATCTCTGAATGCACCGAAACACATTCTAAATAAGTTGGTTTTGTCAATAAATTATTAAATACTGAACATTATGAATATCGCTTGTGTCACAACTCTCTCCCTCTCAATAGTTCTGGTTGTAGACAGCCAACAAAATCTTGGGCGTGAGTTATAGCGTTATACGGTCAGACCCTTTGTTTACTGCGGCACTATAGCTGAGATTATAAAATAGTCGCAGCGTGTATACCGTGTATACCTACCCAGGGGTGAAAGTGGTTTGAAATTCTTGCCGGAACTGTGGCAAAATTGGCCGCGCGGCGAAGCTGCCCGGCCGGAAAAGAATTGGGAAGATCTAACCCCCCAAAACCCTGAAATGCATAGAAAACTGCATTTTGGCATGGTTATACACACAATAAAAACACTACAGGTCCAACACCTGAATTAGGCAACAGCATTACACTTACTGTAACACGAAACATGATTGAAATCCTAAAGGAAATATCCATAATAAGCCTCTTCATATTGTTCATTGTTCCATACAGAAGGGTAAGCAGTAGGGCTAGCAGAATCACCTAAGATAAGATAAGATAAGATGTTTATGGTCACTGTACAACAACATTTTGTTTAGTATATCCACATAAACACATACAGTAGCAGCATCAACAAAGAAAAAAATGCTGATAGAGCAACATTATTCTATCCTAGTCAGGTCACCATATCCTGCCCCCACACACATGTAAAGCATGTTTGTAAGCTCTATATAAATTCCAGATAATATAATATATTATTATTAATATTATTATAACCAGTTATCTAAAGTAACTAAGTACATTTACTAAAGTACTGTATTTAAGTACAGGTTTTAAGTATAGCCTAGCCTACTTTACTGGAGTATTTCCAATACTTAAACTAGATGCAGAATAGAATCATTTTGGTCTATTCTGCCTTTGGTCTAGGCTGCATCGCATGCAGGCACCATGGCAGGCACAGTGCCACAGACACGACGAGTCTCGCCTAGAGATGGGATTTATGACTCTTTGAAGTGAGCCAGATCTCTGGGATCCGTTCCTTTCAAAGAGCCGTTCAAAAGACTGGCTCATTCGAAGGAACGGCTCCCTACTGTGAACCGAATCCTATCGTTCATTTCAAAGAGCCGTTCAAACGACTCGATTCGTTCACGAACGTCCCACCTCTACTCTACCCGCTCCGTGTCAAACACTGAAACAAACAGAATCGATTACACTAACCTACACAAACCCACAGGAATAATTTAGAAGCACTTTATCCGAAAATATAGTCTAACTAGTAACACTTGTGTAGCCTACTGTATGTTAATCTGACTTTAGTATAGGCTATTGTTTTCTTCCTGGACGTGCGTTTGTGGCAGCTTATTTAACATGGGAGTTTGACAGCTGGCTTTCTCCTTTTCTTAACGGAACGCAGTTCCGTCCCCAAATGTTTTAACGGAACGGGGGTTCCGGCCGTTCCGGCTCACTTTCACCACTGTACCTACCACCCAGTCCCTCGGGGCTTCCGTTTCCTGTTCTTGTGGGAAAAGCTTTAGCCGAAAATAGCAGATCGACAAGCTCACAACGCGTTGCGAGCTTGTCGCTCTGCTATTTCCTGCGAAAAGCTTTCCTCCTGAGGTTCAAGTGGTTAAAGGACCAGTACTTCATCCATTTTCAACCCATCTTAATTGGTCCTCAGATTACAGTTTGGCACCATTTCTGTCTCTACTCTGTGTTTCAAAGGAGGGCTATCAGTGACATCGGTAGGCATGCAGTTTAGTCATTTCAAACAAGACTTGACCTTTTTTTTTGCGTGGCAATGGCTTCTATTATAGCATGCTACCGATGATGTCACTGTAGGTGGGTTTTTGAACTGAGTAGACAAAATACAGTAGTCTCGGCCATGCCTTTCGGACTGGCGGAGACAGAAATGGTACCGTATAATGAGCATTAGTGAGGACCAATTATATCAAAATTGATTGGTTGAAAACGGACAAAGTGAACGGTCCTTTAAGGACAATTACATTTTTCGTTCAACAAATATTAAGACGTTTTTCAGAAGCATACATTTGTGTTATAAACCCTATACTTCATAGTTAGTCACTAATAGCCAAACGGTGGTGTCACTCAACATGTCACGTTCATAGCTTGATTTTTTTTTATTTCCCGACATGCAAAGAATACATTATCCCAAGAGTCAGCCTCACGGTGACAAAGCATGAAGATGGATGGCAGAACGAGATGGCCAATTATAGAACAAGGAAGGGGAAAGTGAACGGAGGAACAACAGAACGTGGGAGGGGGTGGGGGGGGGGGAGGAGGGGGGTGCATCAAAAGGACAGAGATATTTCAGAAACATGAAAAGACTTCACAAAGAGAGAGTAGAACAAAAGGACGGATAGAGGAAACCGAGCGTGGAGAAGACGAGAGAAAAATCAGGTATAGGAGAGAAAACAGGCCTAACGGAGCGATGGATGGAAAGGAGTGTGTGTGTGTGTGTGTGTGTGTGTGTGTGTGTGTGTGTGTGTGTGTGTGTGTGTGTGTGTGTGTGTGTGTGTGTGTGAGTGTGTGTGTGTGCATGCGTGTGTGTGTAGGTGGGGGGTGGGGGGGTTAAGAAATCTCATGCATTTGTAATTCTTGCCTCGATGTTCACATTTTGTGCCTTACTTCCCCTCCAAAGACATGGCCTCATGAATATGGATGATGCCGCTTATGTTGTACTCAACTCAATTTATATTGTGATCTTGAAGATCGGCCCTTTACGGTGCACGGCAACCCGCATCTCTTTTTTTTTCTTCCACTGCCACAGCAGATCATCAGTTTCCATCTGTTTCTGTTTTCACGCGTCTACCTACGTGACTCCTCTTGCCACCTGTATGTCGTCTCTCACCGCATCCATAATCCTCCTCTTTGGCCTTCCTCTTCTCCTCTTACCTAGCAGCCCCCCCTCCCATTGGTTTGACAGAAAACATGGCTAACACTTGTCGTTGCGTTGTTGTTTATTACTTTGAACATGACAAATGTATAAGCAAGCGAGAGTGAACGGCCCCACTTTTAACCACTATTCGTCGTTGTCGGGTCGAAACCTTGTATGTCCAAAACCGTTTGTTTTGTATTTATCGTTTTAAAAATGATCTAAACTAGTGAAAACAGCCGATCTGCTGTTTTCACTACTTTTGTGCGACAGACTTGTCTGATGAAGCAGGGCTTTACTTCGCGGAAATACGTACAAATTTGAAACATGGAGATACGAGGTTTTGGCCCGACAGTGATGATATGCTTTGACATCTTTGCATGTAAATGAGGGGTGTGTAGGATGGTGGAATTAAGGGGGATCGGCGATGGTGCACTCATATCCTTCGTTGCTTCGGGCAGGAACCTCTTATCTCCATAATATTCTAACTTTTTGTGTTGTTTTTTTTGTAAATTAACACACTACAGCATCACACAAAAGTATCAAAAGCGCAAAACGTGGCACGAAGAACGAAGCGACGCATTTTGAGCTTGTAGATCTGCTACTTTAGAATTAGAATCCTGAAAAGTAACGGTTTCGGAAATATGATATTTGCAAATGTACCCACATGCGCGCGCATGCATGCGACGTGCGTGCGCACACAGGCACTGACATGCACACGTAATGCACAGGCAAGCTGTGCAAGCAGGAAACCTTGCGTTGAGTATAATGGTCTAGCACCGCCAGTGACCTACATGATTATTTTATTGGTACTAGTAGTCATGCAATTAGTGTGCTGTGGTACTGTTAACGCACCAGGACATGAGCCCTGAGCCTTGGCGTGTGCATGAATAATTTGAGCTTTCCACATAACGGCAAAGCCACAAAACTGTTATATCGTCGTTGTCGGGTGAAAACCTTGTATATCCAAAACCCTTTGTTTTGCATTTATCATTTTAAAAATGATTTAAACTAGTGAAAACAGCCGATCTACAAGCACACAACGCCTTGCACCACGAGGCGTTTTGTGCTTGTAGATCAGCTGTTTTCACTACTTTTGTGCGACGGCCTTGTATGATGAAGCAGGGCTTTACTTTGCGAAATAAATTTGAAACTTGGAGATACAAGGTTTCCAGCAACGACGATATACGCTATAGCGCCGCCGTAAGCCCCTCCGTCAGCACATTTTCCCTTTTTCTTTTCTTTTTTTTACGATTAATTCTAATTCTCGGATGATCACAGAATTCCCCCCCTGCAAATCCTTTTCATTCTTGCCCTCCAAACGTGAATCGGGAAGCGCCTTGTTCCTTCCGTTGCTCGAGCCACGCAAAAGCAGGATTTGGACTCTGTAATGATGTTGATAAGGACGGCCCTACGTAGGAGGAACAGAGAGAGAAAGAGAGAGAGAGAAGAGAGACAGTGGGAGTTATACCCCCGTAAGAGTCCCTTGATCAGAAAGCTGCTAAAAAATAATGAGCGTCAAACCTCATGCATAATTTAAATAACACAGTTATGCTATGATAAAATATGACAGAGCCACCTCTCTTTTTATTTATTTTTTTGCTGCGAAGCTCAGAAGAAGGGAAACACGAGGGTAAATGGCCTCCTTTTCAACCCTTCACCTGACATGAGAATGTCTAGTACATAATGACCAGAGCAGCATATTTTTAAATGTCAAAATACACTATTTCATGATGATGGGCGTTTCTTTCCGCCCTAAACATCAACTAGCAGCACCAGCTCTATTGGACAGGATCAAATAATGAAACTCTGAAGGATATTACTGTAGTAACCATATAGAGGAGATGATCATTTAAAGAATGTTCCAATATCTTACTGAAAATTCATTGAAAATAAGAATAGGGTTGAGATCCGTGAACCGGAGGTACCGGAGGAACTGGATCCAACGATTCATCATCGTACCACTATAAGTTTTGCAAACTGTTAATAAAGTATTCAATCAATTTCTGTCAATTGCGACCATAGGTTGCAGTTAACTATGAAAACCGTCACATCTTGTCCGTAGATCCGTAGATATGTAAAGCCTCATTGTGTATAGCTGTTGTGACATCACATCGTTGTGATGTCACATTGGGACGTCACATTCCATCCTTGTCCCTTGTATTCCCATTGTATGCCCATATATGGAGATCCCTGTTCTCCATATATTTCTAAAGCTGACCTATGACATCACATTGTTGTGACATCACATTGTGACATCGCATTCCGTCCTTGTCCCTTGTATGCCCATATATAGAGATCCCTGATGTCATCAATATTAAGCCCATAGCTTGGAATGCCCATATAGACACATTGTGCAAGTCTCGTGTGGTCTGTAACATAAGACATTTATGATGTCATACGTCAGTCATATCCATATTTGGGAAAATATTTTGTCCACATTTTGTCTAACTTAAACAACCAACCACAACTCAAATCACACTTGCAAATGAATTCCGTGCGAAGTCGCTTTTCGTCTGTGTGTTAATAAAATATATAATTTAGGCCAGAATCATATAGATTTAGTAACATATAGGAATTATTAAGGGAACCATAAAGACAATCTATCAGAGTGGAGAACTCCATATTATTTCCCACTACTACTAGTAATACCTCAGCTCGGTTGTTATGGCCTCACTGATGACTGACAGGCCAGGAGTCGGAGCAGCGAGTCATCATTCATCACGGCTGACAAACAGCGTTCGCCGCGGATCCACAGATGAAGGCAGACACAAGAAAAGACAAAAAAACATCTGCCTTCGACAAACCCTCCCAGCGCAGAGCACTTAACCCCGGGTGCAACAGCCTGGGTTCAGCTCCCAGGCACCGCTCTGCACCTCACGGCATCCGTATACACACCCATGTAAAGCCCCCCCTCCACACACACACACACACACACCACTGGCTGCCACTTCTCCTGTGGAGAGCCCCCAGGGGCCGTGCGAGAAATAGCTCCTGTCACAATGAGTTGGCTTTTCATTTGTTTCTCGAAGCGCGGGAGCCCGTGATGCTCGGGCGGCAGCGAGCGCCAGAGATGCGAGGCCTAGTCGGAGCAGAGCGGCGCGGTCCCTTGGGGAACGCTAAGGCCGCCGTTTCTTCTCTCCCCGTCTCCTCTCCTCTCTTAAGATGAGATGAGATGCACGCAGCAGCAGTGGCGGCGGCAGCAGCAACAACCACGTACCACGTACTGTATATTGTACTGTAAGCCTCGGACAATCCTTTCTGATGAGCTCTGCTCTGATCCGACCCATGCAGCATGTGACAAACATCCAGAATCCTCCATTCAGCGTGCTATAAACCAGGGCAGGCCAGGGACCCCTTAGTCGAGGGAGAGATGAAGCAGGGACAACAGATAGTGTTGTTTGACAGCACAATCATCAGTGTATTTTGGATTCATGTCATTTTGGGTTTTCAGATATTTAAGCACTTGAACCGTCAATATTTAATAAACCTGACCTTTTACTCTGTACTTAGTCTGCTCTTTTTCCCCTCTACACTAAACCTCCTTTCCGAAAATAGATCAAAGCTCAGATCGGCTATTTTTGGCTAAAGTCCTCAGATTATGGGTTCAAGTGGTTAATATAAAAAGGAGGAACATTTTTTCTATCACACAAAGATTTGGAGGACCCCCTGTAGTAACTCTGAGGACCCTCTAGGGGTCCCGGACCACCTGTTGAAGACCCTTGCTATAAACCATGTAACCTTGCGTCGCCAGGAAAGCCTAGTGTTCATTCTAAAACTGAGTCGTCTGATCTGGTTTAGAAAGAAATTGGGTTCTGGTGGTCGGTTCAGGTTGGCGTCGCATTGTTTTTGTTCCCCACATAATGTGAAACAATTAGTTTAGTGTTGCTAGTCGCGCTAAGTTAGAATAAACCGATGGATACACCAAACAATTATTATACCAACAGAAACAAGACGATTATACCAAAATAAACACATTTTAAACTACAGTAGGGGAATCATTTTGATGCTGCACAGCGTAGGGTTCAGGCCCTGCGTTCCGGCTGCCTGATGAGAAAGTTATTTCCACTCCAAACTGGATCTGAAAACCGAAAATGTTATTGATCCCAGGCTAATAAACCAGTGGTTCTAAAACATTTCTGTGTCAAAGTCCCCAGGAATAAATGATGTATTTGGCTGCGGGCCCCTATCTGAAAATATTTTGTGGCAGGGACCCCACCCCCCCATGCAAGATGTGTGTTAGAAGGAGATAGATATTACGTATATTTTTTTCTTCTTCTTCTTTTTTTCCCTAAGGGGTTAAAGTGGTGAATATGCTGGGGACCCCCTGTATCCCCCTCCAGGTACACCTGGAGGGGGATTTGAGAACCAATGCCATAAACACCACGCAAACGTATCAACCTTACCCCCTTCTTTTTTGTATTTTATATGTATTTTCCAAGACAAGGTGAATAAATGAACTTGCGAGAGGGAGATCCATAAGGCAAGGCCACAGAGGAGGCATCCAAGATACCCCATGCAGGCTCTCTCTTCTTTCTCTCTCTGGCAGAAGAATGGTGGTATTGGTGAAGGATTGAGTGGAGAGAGGTTGGCAAGCAAACACACCGGACCCCAGAGGGAGGGACGCCAGATGTGTCCAATTCATCACCCAAGACGGGTGAGAGGTAGCCGAGACAGCCAGGGGAACCCGGCTGGGTCCTCTGTGTGTCTCGCAGTGTGTGTGTGTGTGTGTGTGTGTGTGTGTGTGTGTGTGTGTGTGTGTGTGTGTGTGTGTGTGTGTGTGTGTGTGTGTGTGTGTGTGTGTCTGTGTATTACTGTACTTGTGAGGACCAAAGTGTAGTGGAAATTGATAAATAATACGTTTTGAGGGCCATTTACTAGCGCCACCATGTGGCCGATTTTTGCAATGCCACTTACAGGCCAATTTGTCCATACATGCAACCTGACAGTTGCTTATCTCCCGATTAGGGAGTCTTACTAGTAGACATACATTTAGAATTAGAAAAAAGTTTCCGGTTAGGTTTAGGGGTTGGAATTAGGAATTAAACATGATTTATTCTATGGTTACGCGCCTGTGTCATGAACCAAAGATATTGCTAAGCCAATCAAATGGAAAACATAGCATTCATAAAATCTTTGTCCTAAGATATTAGTATAGTAATACAAATGTGTACATGCGTGTGCATGTGCGTGTGTGCATGTAACGTGTGTATATGATGAAAATGGCTAGAACAGACACACAGGCAGTTAACCACTTAACTTCTGTTTTATACTTGACTATTCAAAAGTAGACAATCTTTGCTCACAACGGACGGCTCGCGATACAAATGCCTTTGAGTTTTTTGATGCCCATTCCTTTGTACTTTCACTCAAGTAACAGCACGGTTACATTACAGAGCCACTGCACTTTGTGACAGAGTATAGTTCTAACATTGTGGTAAGCCTACTTAAGTCACAAATCGTTACCCTCGTAGCATAATTGCCTAATGCTAGGGCTCCACTATAGGAGCGTTGCGTTGTGCCGGCGTTGTGACAGCGTCAAAAAATGAACCGGGGTGAACACTGCTGCATCATTGTGCCTTATTGCCAATGTCCTAACCCAATCAGAATGCTTTGTAACAATCCAAAATGACTTGAAAGTGCCTTTAAGTCACCTTTATTTTTAATGTAACGAGCATTCTGATAAGCTGAGGACATAGGCTATAAGTTGGATCAGTAGTGTAACAGCACGTCCGCACTGCCCGCGATGCGACGCAAGCGAAACGACGCGAGCGATGACATTTAATTAAAACACATTTGTTTCAATGAGGACGTCCTGACCTACCGCGAGCGACGTCACGTCGAGGCATGACGCAACGTCGTCCACCCCGCTCGCGGAGCCTCTATTTTTGTGACGTTTCACGGCGACGTCCATAGAGATGAATGGCCATGTCCCGCCCCCCCAAACACTTTATATCAAACATATAATTTTCCAAAAATCTGTCTGTCTGAAACAGCGTTTCTCCTCAGTGGCTGGAGCAATTGATCTGAAATCGCATCACCATTAGCATATGAACACACCTAACATAACTGTGAAGCCCGTTTGTCACTTTCACAAATCGTTTGCTGTATATTAGCAATTTTCCAAAAATCTGTCTGTCTGAAACAGTGTTTCTCCTCAGTGGCTGGAGCAATTGATCTGAAATCGCATCACCATTAGCATATGAACACACCTAACATAACTGTGAAGCCCATTTGTCACTTTCACAAATCGTTTGCTGTATATTAGCATTTTTATGTATCTACTATCTATTCTGCATCTAGCATGAGGCTTATCTATTCTGCATCTAGCATGAGGCAACATGTTTAACCATCTCTGTGTGTGTGTGTGTGTGTGTGTGTGTGTGTGTGTGTGTGTGTGTGTGTGTGTGTGTGTGTGTGTGTGTGTGTGTGTGTGTGTGTGTGTGTGTGTGCGCGCATGCGGGGGGGGGGGGGGGGGGGGGGGGGTGACTGGCCCCCCCTGTTACAGATGTTGTCCAAAAATAATGCAGATCGGTACACAGTATCTCTGTAGCCATTAAACGAAACGGGTATTTCTTACATTGACGCTCCTACATATTATCATGTAAGCACCAGTTAAAGTTACTTTCCATCCCTCATATACTGTCTGCACAGTGCACATCCCATAACCCACACACTGCACATCATTTCAGAGCTCATATCTTTGAACGGGTAAGGGCTAGTTATTATTTATTTATTTGATTGGTTCAGGCTACATCGCTCACTCGCGTGCAGTGCGGATGTCATGTTAGGAGAGTAGAATTAGGCATAAATAATAAAGGCAGATAAATATGTTTTTATTTTTATTTTTTACTCATAAGTCATGATTGCCTGAGTCACCTAGATTACCTACGGAGAAAGTGATTTTTTTTCTTTCCTGGAAACATTAAATACATAAGTTAGGCAATTATGCTATGAGGCTAGTAAAATCTGAGTATACTTCTTCCAACACCAGAGTCAAAGCTTTCTGGAGCTGTTTGCACTTTGCTGCTGTTTGGCTGAACACCAGCTGAACACCTTTAAGGCAAATGACTCCGACACTTCATTTAGCATCTTTCATAACTGCTATATCATCCTATATATTGTTAAGCAACATGCTTCTGTGTTCTGTGTTCACTTGGCTGCTGGCATCACCGCAAATCGAGACTGACAACCTCCCTAGGATGCCGGCAGTAGACATCTAAGGCTTTTTTTTTTTTCTTCTTTTTTCTCCCTTCTAAATCCTAGCTCTAGGTTAGAATCAAACACACAGGTGTGGGTCCATTGAAAAGCATGGCATGTCTTTGGGAAGGAATCCCAGGCCTTATCACACATAACATGATGGGGGGATTTGCTGTTGGCGTGTGAGAAGAGATCCCAGGGCCCACACCTGGTGTCAGGGCGACACCCACAAACAACCGTCTAAGTGCTGTCAGCGGGCCATGTTTGCTGACTCTGGTATCTACTCCAGTTGACACGACAGGGGACTAATTGGTGTGGAACTGCGTACAAAAAACAAAAAACAAAAAAACACTACCTGTTTTCTGCCGAGTCATTTTCCTCCTCTTTGCTCTCTTTGGGTGAGAGTCGTACTCAACAAATGTTTTATCTTTATTTCGAACAAGCCTACGAGGCGAGTGGCTTATCCGTTTGTTTATCTGTCTGTCTATCTATTCATCATTCTAGACACTAGACAAGAAAGGAATTGAACTCTGTCAGGCTTAACACGTTGCAGTCCGAAATAGAATGGTGGTTGGTAGATTAGCCGTGAAATTTCTATTATTGTATTGTGATCTGAGACATAATATTATGTTTATAAACATGACCCCGCAGCCCCTCCATCTTGAACAGCGCCGCTGTTTTTTCTTTTTTTTTCCCCCCCAGGCCAGTAACTCACCATGATTTTCTCGATCTCCGTTGGGATAGAATGGGGGTTTTGGCCGATCGTCGATGTCCCCGTGCGTTTCGCGTGCGCGATCCTTTCACGTAAATGTCCCCGCAAATAGTCCATGTGTGACTGAAGAACAGAACTGAAAAGTTTCGCTAGCATAGCCCCAAGCATGGCTGCAGGAGGAGCTCGAGTGTGTAGACAGTAAACGGATGGGTGGAAGGTGCCTTGGAGAAGGAGAGGCGCTGACGTCACCTCTGCTTCATGCACGGTCTGCATGAGCTATCAGTGCACGAGTGGTGACTAGGGAAGGTTAGACGATCGCCGATTTTCGGATCAAAAGCTTTTATTCCGGTTTTAAAGACAAAGTCCGGGAATGTACGACGTGGCTGAGAGTCCCTGGGGGGATGTGCGATATAGTACGGTTTTAA
Source organism: Nannobrachium achirus (assembly GCF_963921795.1). Classification (NCBI taxonomy): domain Eukaryota; kingdom Metazoa; phylum Chordata; class Actinopteri; order Myctophiformes; family Myctophidae; genus Nannobrachium; species Nannobrachium achirus. The sequence goes on from NC_137810.1 coordinate 41,719,626, forward strand.
CATTAAGGGGCCCCCCTTGGCTTAGAAGGTGTTAAAAAGTCCAACTTGCAAGCAAAATAAATGTTCCTTAAAATTTTCGTTAAGTACAAAGTAAATGTACTTAGTTACATTCCACCACTGATTCCTAGATATTAGGAAAACCTAACTGAAGAACAAAGTTGAGTTGAGTACAAAGAGTATATCACTCAACAAACAAAACCTGTCTCTACAATGCTCACTCTCAATCTGAAGTATTTTTGTTGATTGATGCCAGTATGCAGATGTAACTATGTTTGTTACTTGTTCACATTTTCTGTATGGTATTTAGTCATTTAGATAAACATACAGTACAGTTTACTTATCCACAACTGTAGTGTTTTATTTAATACAGAGCCATAGGTTAAGTATTGAGGGTTTCAAACATTGCATACACATTGACATGAATCCAACATATTACTAGAAAAAATAACTTGCAAACGAAAAAAACATTATTTTTCACTACACTGATGACAGTGCTGTCAAGCATGTCTATGAAGTCTAGATGACATCTATGAAAATGTTTAATCTGCAACACAATTTTGCACAATATGTAGGGGTGGGGGGTGGGGGGTGTCTCTCTCAGCTAAGGGGTCTTTAACCTGAAAAACGTTGAAGACCTCTGGTCTAACTGAAAGTATAAAAAAAACAGAACCATACGGGTTCATTTTCTTTTTCAATCACGTTGTGATAGACAAGTGGCAGGGTAAATAAAACCAGAGCCAAGGTTCCACTTGTCATACCACGAGATTTTCCAAACCCCAGAGCTTAGTTGCGGTTTTATCCCATCATCACTTATGATTCCTAACAATGTGTAAAACGCCGCCTCCCCATTCATCTCAACCCTTGAAGAGCTCTTATGAGTAGACCCGCTCCAATTGAAGTTCAGCACGTTTCCCTGACCTGTCGGCGGTACTGGGGCAGCGAGTTGCCTCAGCTCCATTAAGCCATCCTAATTATAGAGCAACACCGGCAATTACGGCTGTTTTTCTTCTTTTTTTCTGCTCCACACCTGTGAGAGAGCCTTCAGGAATCCTCAGCATGGACGATACTGAGTTGGCACGCGGCGCCTTGGTACATGTTGACGTTGGCGCCGTGCCAAGCGATTGTGGATTCAAAAAGGGGTGGGGTTGATGGGCTGGGGGAGAGTGACAGTTTTCAACAAAGCTTGAGTTTTTCTTCTTTCTGTTTAGCGTCAGGAAGCCTACTATACAGTTTGGATTTGTGTTGCTGTGGTGGCAGAAACCTCTTATCTCCATATTCGAACTTTTTTTGTATTTTTCGCAAATTAAGGCCCCTACATGATCATACTACAGCATCACATCGAATCATCAAAAGTAGCAGATCTGCATGCTTGTTTTGAGTGATCTGCTATTTTTGCATTTTTAAATTTTTTTATTTGAATACTGAAAGTGAAAATTAACAGTTTTGGAGATTTTAGGTTTCCACCCGACAGAGACGTTATGATCTTCTGTCCTGTTTCTACTTGAGTGTTTTCGCGTGACTAAGGGTAACGTTTTTGTTGGTGGAAACTATTTTAAAAGGGTTTAGATCAGGAACTGTCACCTTAGGCGTCGTATCTCGAGTATCGAGTATCTTGTATGTAGAGCATGTCGTTTTGTTATCAAATGAAAAACGACACCGTCTGGACTATTGGACGAGATTTAAAGCTAAGTCTAGTAGCTTTATCGGGGAGGAGTTAACATACTGTTTTTAGCACTTGAACAAACTGCAGCCCCTTTATTTCAAAGATACTACGTTATGAACTTCAGGTATAATGGCTTGCAGAGTTTGCTGTCAATACTTAAAGGGGAGTTTCGGTCAAAAACGACTTTCCTACCTTTAAAATGTTGATTCAGGAAGCTTCTGGGTTGATCCTGGTTAGTTTTGACCCATAGCAGCATTTTGTTCTATTTTGGATTTTCTCCCCTGCACCCCACGGCTCCAAACGGCACCTCTTGGGTCACTCCATAATCCGGTTATTATTCTCGCTCAAAACTCACTTTTCTCGCTCGGTCTCAGTCCCTGGTAACGTTGTTAGCATATACGAGCTACAACAGCTCCAGGTCGCCGCCATGTTTGTTTACAAGAAGCTCAACTCTGAACTCTCAGCCCTGCAAGAGAAACACTGGGAAATCCCATACCCGTTGGGAAACGCGCGTTCACGAGCTGCTGCTGCTGCTCACAGCTCCACCCCCCTCCCCCCACAGCCTGTTGTGCCTGTTGAGGTAGACAAGAGGCTACACCATACATCACTCTGCAGACTTTGTCGACATAGTTACATCTTTTTTCTTTGGCTTAGGGCCCACGCAGACGAAATGCGATATTGCATCAGATCAGATCTCGTGCCCGGGGGTTTATCGGTGTTCATTTCAAACGACAGCGATCCTCTGCCTTGAATTCGGGCCCGGTATATCCCGCTGTGCCAGTGAAATATCTGATACCTTTTCAATTGAGCCAGATATCCTGGATGACCACCCCTAGCGATCTCGGGCCAGAGTTGAGTGGGGAAAAAGTTTAATTTTATTTTTTCTGGCAGTTGATTGAATAAAGAAACAAGGCTCCAGCCTCCACGGAAAGACAAAGTGGCAGCGGTTCTCAAACTGTGTCCCGACCCAACTTGGGGTCGCAGAAGGTGCCATGGGCTCGCACATTGCCGACCATACTACTGTGTATAACGTGTATTTGCCCTTCAACTATAACATATATATTGTTTTTTATGAGACAAGCATTGTAATTAGGCTATGCTCCCAAATCCATTTATTACCTTCTGTTCGCATATTCAATGAGTCCCGCAGTGCAACACCAAACAAAACAAGAAAAAAGAAACTGCGTTTGAAATTGCCTACTTTCCAGTATGATTTCAGTTACTTTACATTCCGTCCGTCTTTCAGGAGATTCTCTAGTCTCTCCATCCCCGCACTCTTCTGGAATGGTGCAGATTGTGGGCAACTCCAATATTTGTATTTACATTATAATAAATATTGGCGTTGTGGATTCTGTGTTTCTCGAACATTTCAAGGTCTCCCCCTTCAACTCTTTACAGTGTAGGCCTTCAAAATACTATTGCAATGTGCATCAAATGACAGCTCCGTCGCGCGCTGGTCATCAACTGCTTTTTTTTTTCCTTTTCTTTTTTTGCGCAGCCTCTCTACAAGGCACGCATGGTGCTTTCATCAGTGCTGCCAATTAAATATTATTATAAAACGGCGAAATTAAACAAATATATTCGCTATAAGAGTCTCTCTCTCTCTCTCTCTCTCTCTCTCTCTCTCTCTCTCTCCCTCTCTCTCTGTCTGTGACATATTTGTAGCTATAATGCAGTATTGATACTTTTACTTAAGTAAAGAATGGGAGTACTTTTTCCATCACTGCTCAAATTAACTGTTCATCAGCGTGAATGCTTTCAGGTGTGTATCTGATCAATAGGAAATTGCCCATTACATTCTGAATGACATCAAAGCGACATGTTGTGATGTGAGCGTCTTGTGAGCATGCGAGAGAGTTTGAACTTGAACGATGTAGTGCGCTACAAACTAGGTCAGATCAATAATTAGCGCATCAGTTCCAGCTGGTGGTCGCTGCAACAGCTGACTGGAGTAAAACAAATTTTCAAAAAGTTTGTCTGCATGACTAGGTAGCCTATTAAGTCAGATATTGCATCTGAAAGGGGCAGTGGTTCTCAAACTATATGGTTCCCGAGCCAACGTGGGATCGCGGAAGGTCCCATGGGCTTTGCCGACCAATATAAATAAATAATGAATATATTGTTGTAACCAAAATGGGTCATTCCAGAATTGGAGGACATTTTACCTCTCCATTAAAAATGTGAACTACCTCTCCATAATAGTGTATAAAGAAGGTAGCTAGTACAGGTAGTGACAACATACTGTACTGTAGACAAGTGCAGTGGTTCTCAACCTGTGGATCGGGAGCTTAATGATGGAGATGGTAACCAAATGGACCCTATATTAATCTTCTTGAGGGCAGGAAATGGGTTGTGATTTTATAATATTAAAATGACGAAATTAAACAAATATATTCGCTATCTAACGTCAGTTTAATTGCCATTTGTTTAATGTTTTGACAATGAGGGTGTCCCAGGTGATTCCCAGCTTTAATGATGGAGATGGTAACCAAATGGACCCTATTAATCTTCTTGAGGGCGTAAAATGAAACCGCCGTATGGCTACATTTGGTTTCATAATTCATAATCATGGAATGTCTCTTGAGTATTACATTATATGAATAATGTGGCATAGTAGCATCAACCACCATTTTAACCAGCAACCAGCCAGACATTACACAGACATGAGCATAGGCTATGTCTATATAGCAAGATAGAGCAGAAGAGAACTTCAACTCCGCCAAATGACTGCGCAGAAGAAAAAAAAAGGAAAAAAAAGAACGCTATAGGCTATAACGTTTTTGAACAAGTGATTACAACATTTTAGGGAGAAAGTAGGCTAAAGTAAAAAGTAAGTAGGTAATAATAATAATAAAAGTGTAGGCTATTCTATTGTGAGGTGTACACTCTGCGCAGCCTAAAAAAAAGGGAAGAGCTGGCTTCATATAATCTGAAGCAATCCCGTGGGCTCATTCAGACGACATTAATTGTAAAGGATTCCTACCCGATGACCCGACAATATCAAGCTTTTTTGATATTATCGTGAGCGCTCCCGACGAGTCCCGATGTCATAAAAAACTAATTAACATAATCCGTTCGTGTCGGGGTACCGTTCAGAGTGAAGACCGATTCCGGGGCCGACCGAACGATTTTCCCGGGGATCATCCCGACAATCGGCCCCGGGGGAATCGGCCCCGGGATCGGCCCAGTGTGCACGGGGCTTTAGAGCATTTTTGTGTTTTATTGTTCGTCGCGCGTCGGGGAGTCACGCGATACAAAACGTGATTTCACAGTGTTCTCTCCTGGGCTGAGAGTTCAGAGTTGAGCTAAAAGTAAACAAACATGGCGGCGACCAGGAGCTGGTGTAGCTTGGATTTGCTAACAACGTTACCAGGGACTGAGACCGAGCGAGAAAAGTGAGTTTTGAGCGAGAATAATAACCGGATTATGGAGTGACCCAAGAGGTGCCGTTTGGAGCCGTGGGGTGCAGGGGAGAAAATCCAAAATGGAACAAAATGCTGCTATGGGTCAAAACTAACCAGGATCAACCCAGAAGCTTCCTGAATCAACATTTTAAAGGTAGGAAAGTCGTTTTTGACCGAAACTCCCCTTTAAGAGTAGAGTAACCTTCGATGAGCGAATCTTTGTATCACATGGCTGCTGATCGAACACACAGTCCTGTAACCCAGGGGTCTTCAACGTTTTCAGGCCAAGGACCCCTTTGTTGAGAGAGAGATGAAGCAGGGACCCCCACAACCTTTTCATAGATTCCATATAGTTTCATTGTTTGACAGCACAATCATCAGTGTATTTTGGATTCATGTCAATTTGTGTGGGTATTTTTTTAGCCAGTAGGCCATCTAGACCAGTGGTTTTCAAAGAGGGGGTCTGGGTAACCCCAGGGGTCTTTGGGGAGGATCCAGGGGGTCCCCAGCCAAAGTAGTTAATGCAGCATCACAATCATTTTAACCACTTTATCCATTTATATGTTGGCTATTCAAAAACAGCAGATCTATAAGCTCACAGCTCGTCACTTCGAAGTGTAAAATATGAACATAAATCTTCTCTTCTCGGGGTCCCTGGCACAAAACATGTGCTAGATGGGGCTCTGCAGGGGGTAAAAAAAACACAATTTGGGGGTCCTTGATATGAAAAACGTTGAGAACTACTGATCTAAACCACTGCACACTCCCCTCCCCCACTTCCCAAAAAGCATGTACAACTCTTCACACAGTTTAAGATAGTTTGAGAAACTAATCACACATTAATCAGTTTTGAATCCCTGCTGATAAATTGACGGACAGCATTTTCCCGGAGATGGGTAATCCAACTCTAAGAGGCTTTGTAGAGACAGGCACAATGGAGCTCCTGGGAGCGCACGTCTCTCCGGCTTTGTATTCAGATCAGATTCTAGCCAAGTCGATTGGCAAGACAACAGCTCTGGCAGCCTGCTGTCCTCGGCCTCTCCCTAATTTCCAGCTCTATTCAAACAGATGTAGCGAGTGTCTGAGACGATGTTGGCATGTCTGTTAATGTGTTTTAGCCTTCGGTGGATGATGAGGCGCGTGGATTTTAGAAGACAAAAGATATTACCTGAGGAAATACAACTTGTGAAAGCAACATGAGAACCAAAGGTTTGTCAGAGGTACTTCAAAGGCCCGCTTTTTGGCAGAGAACCTTAGAAGTCTTTAAAAGAGTAGCGCACCCAAATAAGGCCTTATTTTCTATCAATTTGCACATGCCATTAAGCCTTGAATTCATGGAGACAATAATTCAATAATAATTCTCAGTATGAGTAGTTCACCCAAGGAATTTGGTGAACTACTCCTTTAAAGACCCCACCGCACCATGTGTAGAAGAAGGTACAATTACAATCGATTCATCTGGTTTTGTCACGCGTCTACACAAACACAATTGGCCCGGGTGATATTTGTCACTGCACGCGTACTCTTAAGCCTCTATCATAGTCACAAGTGAAGAGCTATCACCTCACCGCGGTGTAGTTTTCTAGCTATCACCTAAAAATAGCTAGAAAACTACACTGCGGTGAGGTGATAGCTCTTCACCTTGGACTATGATAGAGGCTTAACGGGCTAGGGGCGGCACCCGTCTGCAGGGAGTGTTGTACAGGATGAATAAGATGGGGAACGTCCTCCCGCTGGGGGCTCCTCGCTGGCAGGTGAGCCAGTAGTATACAACAGCAGTGACAACACACAGAAATTGGGGGAGAAAAAGAGGCAAAAAAGCACACCAAAAAAAGAAGTTAGGGACATCCTAATCTCTAACTTGGTCTATAGAGTGTTGTCATTGTCGGTTAGAGAAAGTCACGTTTGTAACCGTGGAAAAGAGAGTCAGTTCCTGGATCATAAACTATGACGATGATGAGCAGCAGTGTGTAGAATAGATCAAAGGGCTTAGAAGGATCATGTATAAGTGTGATCATCTGATCTCCCGTACTAATGTACTAATATATATATATATATATATATATATATATATATATATATATATATATATATATATATATATTTTTTTTTTTTTTATCCCACGGTTTTTGCAACCCATTTTCTCACCCAGTGCCAACCTAACCTGTAGTCCTGGTTTCTGCTCTCCCCCTGCCGCGCCAGGGGAATTGGGGAGCACCTGGCTGGCTAGGGGGAGGTAGTATAGAAACCAGGACTACTGCATGTTTTTGTGAGGGCATCTACCCTAGGAGACATGGGGAGAACATGCAAACTCCACACAGAAAGGCCCTATCGCCAACCCCACCTAGGGTGTGGGCACTGATGACGCGGAGGGAGGAACACACCCCCAGCGCCCACAGCGTCCCCCGGCGGGAATCGAACCCAGGACCTTCTAGCTGTGAGGCGAAGCGCTAACCACTGCGCCACCATGCCCCCCTAATAATATATAATATTATTAAAAATGTTACGTCCAGTTCTGTTAAAAAATGTATATGTTTTATTTATAGCGAGAATTCTTTTTTAAATAAGTCATTATGTTTAACCACTTAAGCCCTATATATCGTCACTGTCAGGCAGAAAGAAACCTTGTATCTCCAAGTTTCAAATGTGTATTTTTTTTTTCGTAAAGTAAAGCCCTGCTTCATCATACAACACTGTTCACAAAACTATTATCTCCATATTCTAACTCTCTCCCCCAGCTCTTAATGGGTTAATGTCTCACAGTACCACGTGCTGTTTACATTTCTGACTAAAATAAAGTATTCAATCAATCAAAGTCTCGATGAAACCAAAATCCATTTAGCAACGCATGCTGGAGCACTCACTCTCTCTCTCTCTCTCAAGGTGACAACCAACCAGAAACATGACTGGCCGCATACCATGCATTTATGAATCCACTTCAGCTGTCTGCTCTGTGCCCGCACGCACACGCATCCATCCAGCACACACACATTGTGTGTACGCTAACTAAACACATTCCACTGAGGCAATAATTTTCCTCTCCAGTCGAGCACCTTTTATAATCCTTTCATGTTCTCGTTCTCATCCCTTGTCATTTCATAACCCACACACACACACACACACACACACACACACACACACACACACACACACACACACACACACACACACACACACACACACACACACACACACACACACACACACACACACACACACACACACACGCTAGCTGACATGTGTTTGCATACCAAGTCACAAGCAGAGACAACACACACACATAGGAGAGACAATACTCACACACATACGCTACACTATCTACACTTCATCTGTCGAGTGGAAACCTCATATGTTCAAAACTGTTACTTGGGATTAAAATTTAAAAAATATCAAAAGAAGCAGTTCTACAAGCTCAAAAGTGTGTTGCTTCGCTCCACATTTCGAGCTTGCAGATCTGCTACTTGTGATGTTTTCGTGACACTGTATGATCAAGGATCATACAGTAACAACCCAGTAACAACAGTCATAGTGGTGTACTCGCCCACTAACATGGCATCACCTGAGGAGGTTGAGGAGTTCTATGAGGACCTCACAACAGCAGTCCGAGGTGTCCCAGCGCACAACTTCCTGGCAATCCTTGGCGACTTCAACGCCAGGATTGGACAGGAGGATGCACCATTCCCATACCATGAGTCTACCAACCGCAACGGCACATACCTCACAGCCCTTCTCATGGAACACCAGCTCCTGGCAGCGAACACCATGTTCCGGAAGAGAACAGGGAAGAGATGGACTTTCCGAGACCGAGCCTCACGGCCTGGGGAGCAACCTAGGCTATATCAGTTGGACTATATCCTAGTGAGGCAAAAGTGGAGGAATTCCATCCTGAACGCTGAGCCATACAGCACGTTCAGCTCTGTAGGCTCTGATCACCGTGTGGTCTCCATGAGGGTGCGACTGAGCCTCAGGGTCCCCAAGCCAAGCCCCAAGATTCGGCATGACTGGAAGGCATTCACGACCAATCCGGGCCTTCAAACCAGGTACACGGAGGAAGTCAGGAAGCGCTTTCGGCAGCTTGATAGGGGAGAGGAGCCCAGCCGTGAATATGGGAGATTCATCACAGCGAATGAGGAGGCGACCAGACTGTGCGTACCAGTGCTGAACAGAGTAAGAGCACCACCACGGTCCAGACATCCGAAGGTTGTAGCAGCACGAGGCAGGATGGAGGAAGCACGACTCAACTTTGAGCGTGAACCAACAGAGGAGGGTCGCGAGACACTGAACGAAGCCAAACAGTCTCTCTTCAGCACCTACGACACCATCAAAGGGGAGGAAGTGATGGAAAGTGTGCGAAGAGTGCAGGCAGCGCAAGGTGAAAGGCAATACGGGGAGGCCTGGAAGGTAATAAATGAGATGACAGGGCGGAAGAGGGCCAAGGAGGGCCAGGTTGAGGGACACAGCCCAGAGGAGAGAGTGGCAACATGGTTCGACCAACATATTTTACCAACATGGTTCCAAAGGCTCCTGGGAACATCAGTGGAAGAGGGAGAGGAGGAAAATATACCAGTAGTCCTCCAGGGCCTGAACATCGACGATGGACCCTTCACAATCAGCGAGCTCGCCAGGGCAAAATCCACCCTGAGAGAGGGAAAAAGCGCTGGGCCGGATGGCATACCTCCAGAGGTCTTGAAGAACTGCGACCTAGACAACCTCATCCTAGACTTTTGCAACAATGCTCTACAGCACAACAAGCAACCTGAAATATGGTCTCTCTGAGAGAACAACCGTAGCACAGATCCTGGCATTAAGGAGATTAATAGAGGAGGTGAAAAAGGACAACCTAGCAGCTGTACTGTGCTTCATTGACTTCAAAAAGGCTTTTGATTCTATCCACAGAAGCAAGATGGTGAAGATCCTTGAGGCCTACAATGTCCCTCCCAACATTCTCCGGGCTATCGAGACCATGTACGCAAGAACAAGGGCCAAAGTGGTGACCCCAGATGGCAGCAGTGAGGTGTTTGACATCCGAGCTGGTGTAATGCAAGGAGACACCCTAGCCCCCTACCTCTTCATCATAGTTCTAGATTATGCGCTCAGGAAAGCCATAGGTGGACGAGAACAAGAGCTTGGCTTCACGCTAACACCAAGGAGGTCAAGGCGGCATCCCGCAGTAGTTCTGACAGACCTGGACTATGCGGACGACATCAGCCTGCTTTCCGACAGCATGGAACAAGCACAAGAACTCCTGAACAGGGTGGAGATAGAGTGTGCCAAAGTTGGTCTCAGGCTAAATGCTAAGAAAACTGAGGTTATCACCTATAACCTACCTGATCACTCACCTCTGACAACAACAGAAGGAGCTGTGTTGAAGGAAGTCAAGGACTTCAAGTACCTGGGCGCATGGGTCGACTCAACTGAGAAAGACCTTAAAGTAAGGAAGGCACTCGCTTGGAGGGCCCTGAACGGCATGAACAGTGTATGGAACTCTAGCCTCCCCCGCCAAATCAAACTTAGCTTCTTCTTTGCAACAGTGGAGTCTGTTCTCCTCTATGGCAGTGAATGCTGGACCCTGAAGCCAACCCTGCAGAAGTCTCTAGATGGGTGCTACACTAGAATGTTGCGTGCAGTACTCAACATCAACAGGAGTGCACATGTTACCAACAGGAGCCTGTATGAGGGAATACCAAGGGTAAGCGAGAAAATTGCCACCAGAAGAATGAGACTAGCAGGACACTGCCAAAGACACCAGGAGCTTCCAGCCAGCAAATTGGTACTGTGGGAGCCAACACATGGGCACCGGTCGCGAGGACGTCCCACAAAAACATACGTGGACGTACTCAAGGAAGACGTAGGGACACAGAACACCAATGAGCTGGCCAGATGTATGGAGAACCGAGATGACTGGAAACAACGATGGAGGGCTCGTCTGAGGACGACCTAGAGAGAGAGTATGATCAAGTAGGCCATTAATTTATGAAAACATGCAAAACGTTAAAATATGGAGATAAGAGGTTTCTGCCTGACAGCGACGACATGTAGGTACGCACACACGTTTGTGATATACTTCTGAAGACCTTCTGCTTTAAGATGTCGATTTCATGAATGCCTTTTAACACTTGGGGAGCCAAACTCGTTCAGGGACGAGTTAAGGCCACTAGGTGTCCCCCTGCCACAGGAAGTTATCTCGTTCACAGACGAGGCAACAAACAGTTAACTTTTTGAGCCTGCAGCTGCCCTTTGAATGACCTGTGTCCATTACGTCACCCAGTCAGTGCAGGCAGCCCCTCTGTGGAAGACATCACGGAAGGACTTAACATTGCTTTAGATTCTACTTTGAAACATAAGAACGGCTTTATCTAAGAATGACATGAAAACAGCCCCATGGAAGCAGAGAGCTGATTGTTTTCACGGCGACACTTTACCGCGATTTTACCGCGATTTTTGGATTTTAGTTTCACGAGCGTTTGTAAACAAATGGATTATCCTCCTCAATCTTCTCTGGACACGCACGTGCACACGCACGAAGCTTGCGAGGCACGTCAAAACAAAGCGTAAGTCAATGGTGGCAGCAGCAACAGCTATAAATGTTATAAACCTTAGCAGCCCATGTGTTAATGTTGTTAATACTATTTTTACCCCTAACACTAGCTCATAGAGCAGCTTGTAGATCCGCTGTTTTAGGTGTGCAATAGCAACATGCAACACATTGTAAGTCAATTTGTAATGCATAGACAAGTCCTAACCTTAACCCCTAAATTTAACGTCTAAAATCCTAATCCCAACCTGGATATTTTCCTAATTGTAAACCTCACAAACATTTTATAACAATAAAACGAAATAATTATTTTGAGAACCAGGAAAATGGTCCTGACAATGTCTGATGTTACTATTATGTCTGAAGACAATTGCACCTCACAAGTGTAGTAACACGTGCACACATACATGCGCACTTACGTACACACACACGCACGCAAGTGCCACAGACTGAGGCTGACAATAGCAAATAGACCCAGGGATAGGAAGACATGGCCATGCTCACATGCATGCACAAACTCAACACACACATCTGCAGCCCCATCTTGTAGGCCACACATGCACACCCACACATGCACACGCTCACCTGCAGCTGCGCGCGCCCATCGCGCACAAACACACACCCACAAACCTATTGTTTTGCCCCCATATTTTACCAAAATCTAAAGCATGGTGAAACGTGACATGATGGATAGCCGTGTAGTCAATCTAGTTAATTGTGTGTGTGTGTGTGTGTGTGTGTGTGTGTGTGTGTGTGGGTGTGGGTGTGGGTGTGGGTGTGTGTGTGTGTGTGTGTGTGTGTGTGTGTGTGTGTGTGTGTGTGTGTGTGTGTGTGTGTGTGTGTGTGTGTGTGAAGCGTGAGGCGGCCAGACAGTGGAAACGTATTTGTTGATAATGAAACATTCTCAATCAATCTCATGTCAGTCCCAGATTGCCAATTGATTAAAACATTCATCTCATTTGAATTTAATTTCGGGTTTCCATTCCACAAAAATGATTAATGCTATGATAGACTGCAGTGTGCATGTGCCTCTAATTCTTTCTCTCCCTCTCTGTCTTTGGCGTTAAACCAGTTCTCAAACCTATCCATACATACATATATATAGTATATCACTGACAACACTGACAACTCTACTGGACTTCCATTGTAACGTTACTTTGTTTCACCCTTTTACTACCAAACATAACAGAGCTTGTATCAACCAATGCAATAAGCCATGGGTCAGCGACCTTTTTGACATGAAGTGCCATGTTTTTATTTTCTTCATAGTCAGTGTCATAACATCAACATGAAGTTTGACTATGACACCACATTAAAATGTAATATTTCCAAAGATTTTGCCCGTCCATACGGTATTACAACCTTAATTATTTTCTTTTGTCATATTTTCAAGATCCAATGATCATTAGTCTCTAGCAATGTGCATGCGAATGTAATGCACAATAATTGTAAAGCGCCTTGTGGATACATACATTTACCATTCATGTGAAGGATGTAATTTGCATACAGATGTTTTAATTTAACTGACTAAATCTTTTTTCAATAAAAAAGAAAAAACAAAATCCCCTCTCTCACACTTATGCCAGTGTTCCAGTGATCACCCTCCCTGTGCCTATGTTGGCACCCATGCCCAAGGTTATAACTACCCCTGAAATAAGATGTGAGCAGGGCCCTCATTTCGGGTTGGTGAACGCGGTACCCCCTCCCTTGATGTTTTGGCATAAGGGGGCTACGTATCATTTCAAACCAAAAATAGACCAGCCAAAACACAACGATGATACAATCTCTCCATTCTTTTCAAGCTTTCAAAAAGCGAAGCATTCCAGTTCCCTAGCTAACCTGTACTGCTCCGGCCAGAGTGCCCCGTGCTTGTCAGACGAGGCTCCGGAGGCCCCAGACCGACCCTTAACAAAGCTCCCATTGAGTTCCTGGAGGCAACGGAGCTACTAGCCGAGACGCTCAAAATGTCAAAACTCCCGAATAGCTGTCAGTCACCAAAACATTATAAGGGCCAATAACACAGTGACAACATTATGCTATAAACGTACAAATGTTTCCCAATCCTATCCTTGAGCGAGCGCTCCAGCCGGCCGTGTAAAGTAACTAAGTACATGTACTCAAGTACACTAAGTAATTTTGAGGTCTTTTTTTTTTACTTCCAATTTCCAATAGTTTTACTTCTACTCCACTACATCTCTGATCTAAATATTGTACTTTTACTATGCCACGATTATTTGAAAACTTTAGTTACAATAGTTACTTAGATAGAATAGATTTTTATTATTACAAAACATAGGTTAACTTTATGTTCTCAGACTATTTTCAAAATAGCTCATTCTGTATAGGCCTAATGGGTACTTTTATGCCACTACCTGTACTTGTACCTTTACGCACGTCATTTTTGAAAAGCTTCCCACACTTTTAATCGTAAAAGAGTATTTCTACGTTGTGTTATTGATACTTTTACTTAAATAAAATCATTTTGCATTTTTCCAACATTGGCTCCAACCATGAGGCGGGGGGTATCAGGTGGAGGAAGGGGCAGCCTAGGACGCTCCATGTTTTTGCTGCGGTGTTGCGTTACTGTTGGAATGGTTCCTGTTCTCGCTGTTGTTGTTTCAATCGGTTTCCGTTACCGAAGTGTCACAGAGTCTGCCATGATCGCGGAGCTCTGGTTTTCCACGGTTTCTAATGATGTTTTCACTTCTATTGAATTCATCTTGACTTTGGAAAGGACCGCAAGCTTGTCATATTATATACCTACGGTAAGGTGCACTATACCTGCCAAACCCAGCCGTACTTTCCTTATTTATTCTTTAGAGTAATCGACGTGCGTGCGTGCGTGCTGGAATTGAGATTACCGGTGGAGAAAAAAAAAAATATATATATATATAAAATATATAAAATTACGTGAAAACGATTAAGGATAAAAAAGGTGGAAGGAAGGGATTTGTCCCTTAAAGCAGGGGTCTGCAATGTTTTCAGGCCAAGGACCCCTTAGTTGAGAGAGAGATGAAGCAGGGACCCCCACATCCTTTCATAGATTCCATATAGTTTCATCGTTTGACAGCACAATCATCAGTGTATTTTGGAATCATGTCAATTTGTGTTTTCAGATATTTAACCACTTGAGCCATCATTACCTAATAAACTTGACCTTTTTGTACTTAGTCTTCTCTTTTTCCCCTCCTACCCCACCAAACCTCACAGAGTGCCGCGCTGTGAGCTTGTAGATCTCACTATTTTTCAATAGCTAAAGTATAAAATAATTAAGGCCCCTCCACCGTGGGCCCTAGTGACTCAGTCCCACGACCCCCCCCCCCCCCCCCCCTCCCTTGTGACGCCCCTGTACCTAGACATAGGTGTTGCCAGTCAAGCCAGAACTGAACCAATAGACCCCTTTCTGGGCCCGCCCCTTTCCCCCCTCCCCCTGAGCGGCAGCCATGATGGAGTTACTGCTGCAGCAGTGTGTGTCTATGTCTATGTCTATGGAGATGGGACTTTTAATGAAATTAGTCTACCAGTCCCATCTCCATGATATTTAGATCTAATTCCTTCGCCAGTTCCATCCGCATGATTTGTAGATCTAATTCTATGAGTCCCATCCACATGATTTGTAGGTCTAATACCATCGCCAGTCCCATCCTTATGATTCGTAGATCTAATTCTATCTGTTCCATCTCAATTATGTTTAGGTGTAATTCCATCGCCAGTTCCATCCAAATGATTTGTAAATCTAATTCTATGAGTCCCATCTCCATGATTTGTAGGTCTAATTCCATCGCCAGTCCCATCCTTATGATTTGTAGATCTAATTCTGTCTGTTCCATCTCAATTATGTTTAGGTCTAATTCCATCGCCAGTTCTATCCGCATGATTTGTTGATCTAATTTTATCAGATCCATCCCAATGATTTTTAGATCTAATTTCACCACCAGTTCTATCCTTATGATTTGTAGATCTAATTCCATCAGTCCCATCTCAATTATGTGTAGGTCTAATTCCATCGCCAGTTCCATCCACATGATTGGTTGATCTAATTCTATATAGTTCCATCCTCATGATTTGTAGATCTAATTCCATCGCCAGTCCCATCCTTATGATTTGTAGATCTAATTCTATCAGTCCCATCTCAATTATGTGAAGGTCAAATTCTATAGCCAGTTCCATCCCCATGATTTGTAAGTCTAATTCAATACAGTCCCATCTCCATATTAATTCCCATGATTTGTAGATCTAATTCCATCACCAGTTCCATCCCCATAATGTGTAGGTACAATTCCATCGCCAGTTTCGTCAGTTTCATCCGCATGATTTGTAGATCTAATTTTATGAGTCCCACCCACATGATTTGTAGGTCTAATACCATCGCCAGTCCCATCCTTATGATTCATAGATCTAATTCTATCTGTTCCATCTCAATTATGTTTAGGTGTAATTCCATCGCCAGTTCCATCCAAATGATTTGTAAATCTAATTCTATGAGTCCCATCTCCATGATTTGTAGGTCTAATTCCATCGCCAGTCCCATCCTTATGATTTGTAGATCTAATTCTATCTGTTCCATCTCAATTATGTTTAGGTCTAATTCCATCGCCAGTTCTATCCGCATGATTTGTAGATCTAATTCTATATAGTTCCATTGTCATGATTTGTAGATCTAATTCCATCACCAGTCCCATCCCCATGATGTGTAGGTCCAATTCTATCGCCAGTTTCATCCGCATGATTTGTAGATCTAATTCTATCAGTCACATCTCAATTATGTTTAGATCTAATTCCATCGCCAGTTCCATCCCCATGATTTGTAGGTCTAATTCGATACAGTCCCATCCACATAATTCATCTGCTTACAATAAATGTGACAAATCTCTGTGAGTATGTATGTATGTATGTATGTATGTAATCCACTTATCTCGAGAAACGTTCGTCCCACCGGCTTCAGATTCGGCACATGAATTAGATCTACAAATCATGTGGATGGAACTAGCAATAGAATTAGACATACAAATGATAGGGATGGGACTGGTGATGGAATTAGATCTACAAATCATAAGGATGGGACTGGCTATGGAATTAGACCAACAAATCATGGGGATGGGATTCATAGAATTAGATCTACAAATCATGCAGATGGAACTGGTGATGGAATTAGACCTACACATGATGGGGATGGGACAGATAGAATTAGATCTACAAATCATGCAGATGGAACTGGTGATGGAATTAGACCTACACTTTATGGGGATGGAACTGGTGATGGAATTAGATCTACAAATCATGGGGATGTGACCCTATGGAATTAGATCTACAAATCATGCGGATGGAACTTGCTATGGAGTTAGACCTACAAATAATTGAGATGGGACTAATAGAATTAGATCTACAAATCATAAGGATGGGACTGGTGATGGTATTAGACCTACAAATCATGTGGATGGGACTCATAGAATTAGATCTACAAATCATGCGGATGAAACTGGCGAAACTGGTGATGGAATTGTACCTACACATTATGGGGATGGAACTGGTGATGGAATTAGATCTACAAATCATGGGAATTAGATCTAAAGAATATGGAGATGGGACTGTATCGAATTAGCTATAGAATTTGACCTTCACATAATTGAGATGGGACTGATAGAATTAGATCTACAAATCATAAGGATGGGACTGGCGATGGAATTAGATCTACAAATCATGAGGATGGAACTATATAGAATTAGATCAACAAATCATGTGGATGGAACTGGCGATGGAATTAGACCTACACATAATTGAGATGGGACTGATGGAATTAGATCTACAAATCATAAGGATAGAACTGGTGGTGAAATTAGATCTAAAAGTCATTGGGATGGATCTGATAAAATTAGATCAACAAATCATGCAGATAGAACTGGCGATGGAATTAGACCTAAACATAATTGAGATGGAACAGACAGAATTAGATCTACAAATCATAAGGATGGGACTGGCGATGGAATTAGACCTACAAATCATGGAGATGGGACTCATAGAATTAGATTTAAAAATCATTTGGATGGAACTGGCGATGGAATTACACCTAAACATAATTGAGATGGAACAGATAGAATTAGATCTACGAATCATAAGGATGGGACTGGCGATGGTATTAGACCTACAAATCATGTGGATGGGACTCATAGAATTAGATCTACAAATCATGCGGATGGAACTGGCGAAGGAATTAGATCTAAATATCATGGAGATGGGACTGGTAATGACTAATTTCATTAAAAGTCCCATCTCCATAGACATAGACACACACTGCTGCAGCAGTAACTCCATCATGGCTGCCGCTCAGGGGGAGGGGGGAAAGGGGCGGGCCCAGAAAGGGGTCTATACAGACACAACAGACACACTGGAGATCCACATTAGTCTTCTGTTATGTCAAAGCCCAACAAATAGCAACAATAGCAATAGGAAAACAGCTTGAATCGCATTGGTACAACACACAGGCAGCAACAACAGCAAAGAAAAGACAAGACACGGTTCCTACCTTGAGCTGTCTTCTACTTGACTTCATCAGTTGTGTAAGTGACAGCCGGGGTCAACCTGTTGAGCCCATGGATAGATAGAGCACTCTAGTTCATCCTTGGATGAAACCCTCCATCTCCAGTCAACAGATTTAACCACAACTGAAATACTCACATTACCAAGGGTTCCCAAACATTTTAAGCTGCGACACCCCAAAAGTATTCATATTTGAACTGGGGACCACCCACCCTGAAAAGCACTTGAAATTGTAGGCATTACATTTTAGTTTAGACTCGGTCATATGAATATTGTAAAAAAATACATATATCTGTTTGCTTAGAATAAGCAGACATTGCAACACTACATGCTAAGCAGCTAACTGTAGGTAGCTAACTCACCTGGAGAACTGAGGCCTAAACTCAGTTTAAAGTTTGCCATGAAGATAATTATCGTCTCTTTCTGTCACACATGCATCTACTCAACTTCCATGAGGTGTATTGTTACATTACAAGTTGTTTATTTCACTTTTTACTTCCAAATATAGCAGAGCTTGTTGTCAAACACTTGTCTGTCTGTTTGCAGTAGGTGGAGAGGCTACCAGAGGGTTTTAAAGAGCCCGCCTGAAGCCTGCTTAGGGAGTGTCTACCAATAACCTGCATTCACAGATCTGCTTACTAGGGAGTATCTGACAATAACACCTTATTGTGTTTCTCAATTTGTCTTTTCTTATGTTTTTTTTTTCCTTTTTAAGACTATAATGCCCTTATGGATGTTGCCCTCCCAAAATGCCTTTTTTTCTATTGATTACTCACACCATGGAGACTTGAGTTCAATAATATGTTTTGTTTTTAAGACAAATAATAATAATAATAATAATATAATAAATTTACCTCCATTGATTCCGTATGGGGACTCAAATGCATTACTAATACCCAGGACCTCCAACGTAAAAAAGACTGTAAAAGGACTTATTTGGGATGTTCCTTCTAGGCACGGTCTTTAACTGTACTTGTACTGTACTACATTTCTATTGTATTGACTATACTTGTACTGTTATCCGTTTTTGTCTAGTAACATTTTCAATCAATCAATCAATCAATTACTCTCCATCCAGGTCCCCATCCGGAATCCATCTGAACTGATTTATCTGCATTATTTTATGATGATACAAACCAAAAAAGTATTCGTGTCAGAACGATCTATGAGGGCATCTTGTTCAGCCCTCCATTTCAGACCATTGTTTCAAAGTGGGGTCCGGGGACCCCCAGGGGTCCTTGGAGGGTTCCAGGGGGTCCCCAGCAAAAGTAACTAGCGTCCCAATCATTTTAACATTATATCCATTTATACATTGGCTATTCAAAAATAGCAGATCTACAAGCTCACAGTATACATCTGCTATTCTTATATTCTTTTTTTATCTGGAAAATATTGGAAAGAATAATATTTCTGATTTATCTTCTGGGGGTCCATGGCACAAAACATTTTCAGCTGGGGGTCCTGGTCAATTTGGGGGTCCTTGACACAAAACAGTTTGAGAAACGCTATAGGTCTAACTGCAAGCAGCAGTTACTCTATACAAACCACCACATGTCACCACAAGGCCCGCTGGTGTCAGATTGATGCGTGAGAGGGCATGTTGTTCCCCGCCCTCCATTTTAGACGGCTGGCTGTGCCCGTGCCACGGTGCCAGGCAGGCAGGCAGCGTCTAACTGCAGGCAGCGCTCCGTTCGCTCACTCTGCAGACACATTGTCTGCGGGCTGCCAGCGGGGCTGGAGATGCCAGCTTTAGGCATGTCAGGCCTTATGGGCATTGGGATTGGGTTTCCCCCCGGCACCCCTTGTCAGAGGATTAGCGCGCGCTGTGATCATCGGGAAACGCAAAACCTTTCCCTCTCTCTCTCTCTCTCTCTCTCTCTCTCTCTCTCTCTCTCTCTCTCTCTCTCTCTCCTTCTCTCCTTCTCTCTCTCTCTCTGCCACCCCCTCCTCCCCCCTCAGTGTTGCTGATGCTCTGCCACGCTCGCATTCCTTTATGCTTCTTTCACACGGCTGGCAAAATATTTTTTTTTTGCTAAATGTGTGGCGGCAGCCTTTATTCTATTCCTCCTCCCTCCCTCCACTCTATCCTCTGCCCTCTCTCTCTCTCTCTCTCTCTCTCTCTCTCTCTCTCTCACAACCACCCCCTCGCACGCGTCCTCTCCGTCTTCGCCTTTTTAGCCGCACCACCTCCACCCACCGTCCCCAGCCCTGTGTCTCTCTGTTTCTCCATCACTTCCTCTTCTCCTCTGCACTGGTGTGCGTGAGTGTGTGCGTGCTTGCGTGCGTGCGTGTGTGGGCGCGCGCATGACGCGTGCGTATGTGTGTTGCGGATGAGCCTGAGCAGCACTGTCTCTTTTCTGAGGAAGGGAAAGAGGGATTATGCTAAGCCCTGACTCGAGGAGAGGAGCGGCCCTTATCTCGCCTGTAGCAGCTCCGCTGCAACCAGAGGGAGAGAGAGAGAGAGAAAGAAATGCCTGGAAGAGAAGAGAAGAGAAGAGAGTGTACAGCCATACGGCCATGTGAAAACACAGCAGGAGGGGGGAGAGAGAGAGAGAGAGAGAGAGAGAGAGAGAGAGAGAGAGAGAGAGAGTCAGTCACAGGGCGAGGTGGGCAGGGCCGTGGCAACATACAACATGTCTGTTTGTTTCCCAACCTTGTCGGCCATGATGTCCGCCAATGTTTTGCAACACGCATGAAGAAGAAGAAGAAAGAGACGCCATTATCTTGAACGCCAGGCAGCCGCTGTTAGTGTGCATGCAAACACTGTGTCTGTTTGTTCCCCTTCCAGTTCCCCTTTTACACCTTCATCTATACTTCCTAAAGGCTTCACTTATTTGGCAAGTCAAATACCAGACATTGTTTCATTGGATTGACAGTATAATCCCCCCCAGGGGTCATTGAGGGGGTTCCAGGGGGTCCCCAGCGAAAGTATAGTTAACATAGCATCACAATCATTCTAACCACTTTATCCATTTTACAGTATATGTTGGTTATTCAAAAAAATAGCAGATCTACAAGCTCACAGCGCCTCACTTCATGTCGCGCTGAGAGCTTGTACATCTGATGTTTCTTGAACCCCAGACAGTCACTGTGTAGACGCATATAAAACACTTTGTCTTTTCCCCCTTTCACCTCCAACTAAGACTTCCTAAAGGCTTCACGTTGCAGTCAAATACCAGACGTTATTTCGTTGGAATGACAGTATAGAATCCCCCAGGTGAGCTAGACCCCCACCCACCCCCACCCAGCCCTCTACACAACCCACTCCCATACAAACTCCTCACCGGGACACTCACAGCCATTGTGCCCGGCCCTCCTCCACCAAACCCCCCCCCCCCTCTTTAGAGTATCTTCAATTACGCCTGCATTATACTCAATTATGGTGGCCCTAATTAAAGTCCCATCCCCTCGTCCATTTCCTGAATGAAACCAGCCCTGAGACAATGGTCCAGGGCTGCATCATGAGAACAAGGCCCTGCACTGTATAAGCCGGCCGCTGGCCTATTCACCTGGCCTAATTACCCTAACCCTTTGGGGGGGGGGGGGGGCTTGCTGGGGGCCCGTGAGCCCCGCTCAAATTTCCCTTCGTCCCTCCTCAGCCGAGGTGGTGGGCGCTCGTCCCGCACCGCAGTATTCGACGGGAAGAAAAGAAAAAAGTGACGTCAGTAGTATAGGCTAAATCGCAAAACAAAGGCAGCTACGGAATGACCTCAGTGTGTTCCAGGGGCGTCAATTGGGTATGGCAGGGGTATGCAGCTGCCATACCCTGGGTCCAGGGGGGGAAAATAATAGTTACTTTTAAATATAAATCCATGAATGTCTCTTTGTCTATCTGTGCTGGTTATTATGTTGTTAAATTACAGTAAAATTAAAACAAATGCAAAATTGTACAAAATAGTCACTTTAACAAGGTATTATAATTATATTCCACACACTTGTATTCTCCCCATTTTGACAGAATGGTATATTCCCACATGCCATGTTTAGCTGCACTTCAACAACCATTCCGGGCTGCCATATCCAGCCCAAGAAACCATAGAAACGGGGGGGGGGGGGGGGGGGGGGAATGTACTTCTTAAACTAAATGTATCATGCCTGTTGGCGCGCATGCAAGACACCAGTCATGTTGCCATACCTAAGCTTTTTTCCTGAACTGACGCCACTGGTGACGTCAGTAGTATAGGCTAAATGGCAACAAAGGCAGCTATAGTATGACTTCAGTGTGTTCCCATTGCACCTGAAAATCTCTCTCCCCGGGTCAGCAACTGCCAAGGCCTTACAAGAACCCACTCAAATAAAAAGCAGGAGATTTACGAGGGGGGGGTTTGGACTTGTTAAAAAGTAACAGATCACTTAGAGGTGGAGGCCCGAGCAGACATTAGCTGTGGATAGTGTTACCCATTTGTTAGTGTTTGTTGTCTGGCCCCATTAACTTCAATGTTGTCGCAAAAGCTTTTGCAGAGGAGAAGAAAAAAAAAACCCACAGCAACAGATTAGCCGGGCACCAATTCTGGTGGAATATAAGCCTCGATAAAACTCCCCTCCTTCTCCTATACCCCCACCTCCCTGCCCCCCAAAAAATAAACGGCACCAACGGAGGACTTGGTATTTGCAATGTACGTCAGAACTTCCAGTATAGGAAGAGTGAGACGTTAAGCCTTTGTTTTGTTATGACTCCAACAAACAGCCCCATGGACTGTAATTCTGCAGCTCAAACAATGCTGTGGATTTCCAAGGCGGTTTTGAGGATGCTTTTGTGTTTTGTCTCGTTTTAGGGGAGGGGGGGAGGAGTTTTGGAACTCCGCAAAATATAGCTACATTATTTAGAACCAGTAGGGGGTCAAATAAACCCCCCCAGAAAAAATAAATAAAACTGGACTGGCTTGAAATTGAACTTGTCATGAAGGCAATCCTTTTCATGAAGAACAGGATTGCCTTAATTGCTTTGAAATTGAACCTTTCATGAAGACATTGAACTTCAGTTGCCACAAACATGGTCTATGTTTAGCAAGAAGCTTGTTTTACTCAGTGTTGCTAGATTTAGCAAGAGAACGAAAAACAAGCACTTACGTTTTACCACTTGAAGTAGTGCTGTATTAATTTGGGGGTCCTTGGAGAACCACTGGTTTACACAGCATTTGGAAGCAAGCCCAAATAAGCACTTAAGAAACAAGCCAACAACCAATATTTACAAGCGACTGTCCAGAAAAACAAGCCCAAAGTCACTTATATCGTCTCTGGTTGGTGGAAACCTCATATGTCCAAAACTGTTACGTTTCAGGATCCAAATTCAAAAGCCTCAAAAGTAGAAGCAGATCTACAGATTCAAGCCTGCAGGTCCGCTTTTAGATGCTTTTGTGCGACTCTGTGGTATGATTGATCACATATATATTTTGGGGTTTTTACAAAAAAACACAGACAGTTAACAAAAGTCAGGATTTCAAATCCGACCGTCGAGTGCTTTCCTTTACTTGAGTCCTGTCGCGACCGAGCGGAAGTAATCGTTCCGTTCAAGGAGCCTCGGAAAAAAAGTCTTTCTGCCTGACTGTGACGTTACAGTAATCACGTTATAATAAGCTGACTGGGCAACAGAGCACAGAGCGGTGGAGGCATCAGGGGTGACCTGGGTGGCTGTGGGGTCAGCAGGGGGCCGGGCTGGGGTACCACTGAGGAGAGGAGAGGAGAGGAGAGGAGAGGAGGGGAGGCCCACAATGCCTCTTTCTTCACTCTTCCTCCTGATCCTATCACTCCATTCCTTGGCCGAGGGGATGAAAGACCGGTTTGTAATTGGAGAGAGAGAGAGAGAGAGAGAAAGAGAGAGAGAGAGAGAGAGAGAGAGAGGGAGAGGGAGAGAGGGAGAGAGGAAGAAGTAATGAGAAAGTAAACGAGAGAGAGAGAGACCAATAGTATAGTTAGGGGGGAAAGTGGAAGTGAAAATTCCTTTTGCTCATTTGAATAAAGTGAAGGACAACCACACCCCATAGTTACATACGTTTATTGCTGTCGGGTGGAAACCTCATATGTCCAAAACTGTTACTTTTCAAACTCAAAAGCATCACAAGCATCAGATCGACAAGCTCAAAAGCTGGTGGATGTGCAACTTTTGAATCTTTTGTGTGTCGCTGTACTGTAGTATGATCAAGTAGGGCGTTCATTTGCAGGCGGGAAAAAAAACACAAAATAGGCAGATAAGAGTTTTCTGCCCGACAGCGATGATTTGATTGACAGTGCATCAACGCTATAGGGCTCCCGGCTGTAATAAGTTGCCTTTGTTAAGCGGGGAGGGGGGAACTGAACACTTTGTCTTGTGCGTTGGGTGTTGGAGGGGGGGTTATAGGAGACAAGGGCCTCAGCCATGACTTATTATGAACTGTGACTTGGCCTTTTGTCCTTTCAGGAGCCGCGGGAGACGGTGATTTGCCCTTTTCTCTCCGTGGTCGGAACAGGACAGGAGTGGATGGGTCCCACGCCGCATGCAGACCGGGACAGGCCAGCCGGCCAGCCGACCAGACGGGCCGGGGGGCTTTCTTTCTCAGGGGCCCCCCTACCCTTCCCCATCAGGCCAGCGAGACACTGGGATGACAGCCAAGGACCAGGATGAAACATCCATCCTGTTATGACACTGCTGCTGTACCAGACACATGCCTGGACACACTCTGCTCCTCCATTAGCTACAGAACATGTATGCACACACATGCGCACGCACGCACGCACACACACACACACACACACACACACACACACACACACACACACACACACACACACACACACACACACACACACACACACACACACACACACACGTTTGGTAGACGGGCGGACGGTGGCGGACGGACAGACAGATAAATTCCCAAAGAAAAGACATGTCATTCACTGCCGCCGCTTTTCCTTTTTTTCCTTCATACATTTAGTGTTTTGTATTTGTTGACGACATGTATTATTGTTTTCTGTTGATGAATTGAATACATACAGTAGGACTACAATGGAAACAAGAGTACACTGGACTTTTTTTGTGTTATCCTTTTAGCCTTAATTTCTTACTGTAACACTTGCGGTTTACATTTTGGACTAATTAAGTATTCAGTCAATCAACATAGACAGACAGACCGACAGATATGGGTGGATATGTGGATGGATGAATGGACAGATGGACGGACGGACAGACAGACATATAGATAGGACAGGTACTGTAGATAGATAAACCATCTGCTATAACACATATTTATGGCACCAGTAAAGTTCAGTTTTTTTTTATGGAGACTATAAGTCAAATATGTCACACGCGGTGGCCCCCTGTGACCTTTGTGAATTATATCGAACCCCATTATTTCTATAGGCTCGTCACTCTTCTGGGGGATGCAAATCTTTATAAAAAATGTCATCCAGCAGGGCTAAAGAACCTGCTGGGATACAATGCTTATTGTAACTACTGTTTAAAACCCCTGGAAGATTTATCAACGTCTCCTCCTGGAAACCCACCATAAATATCGTCTCTGTCTCGGGTGGACAAACCTCATATAATATCCAAAACTGTTACTTTACAGGATTCAAAGCTCAAAACGTGTCGTTTCACGTCGCGTTTCAAGCGTGTACATCTGTAGCCCTGAAACATGACGTCGTTTGGATGGACTTCAACCTGCTGTTGAGCAGTTTAGCCAATTTGCCATGTATGTCTACACAAACATTCAGATTTCAAAAGTAATGTGCTTACTGAAGGCTCACGGATGTCACAATATGGTGCGCTCAAGCAGAATTACCCTTATCTTCCGTATTGTTAAATAAAAATCAAAAATTTAAAATATCTACAGAAAATGTTGACCGATCGGATTAAAATGCTTCTCATTAAACAATACGGAAGATAGCCCTACTGGTAATTCTGCTTGAGTGTACCAAATGGTGACATCCGTGAGCCTTCGGTAACCACGTTATTTTTTAAATCTGAACGTTTGTGTAGATGTTGGTACGTGGCAAATTGGCTAAACTGCTCCTCAACAGGTTGAACCTCATCCATGACGGTTGTGAGATACGACCATCAGGTTTCAGGGCTAGTACATCATCTGCTACTTTTGTGTGAAGCTTTTGAATGATCCAAGTTAGGGCGTACATTTACGGAAAACCACAAAAAGTTAGAATATGGAGACGAGAGGTTTTATTTTGCCCGACAGCGACTTTATGTTCTTTCTCTGTCTTTTCTGGAATTCTGTTTCTTTCTTTCTTTTTCAGGAGGAGGAGGAGGAACGCTGGCCGCTTATCTCTCGTTATCTCCCACGTCGGTGGGATCTCTCGTTCCCTCCCTCGGAGCGTCATAAAACAGAACAATAAAAGGGCTTTTAACCCCCCCCCCCACCCCCCTACCCACCCCCCCCCACCCCCCACACACACACACACACACACACACACACACACACACACACACCCTCTCTGTAGCGACTGTTACACCTGGCCTCCGCAGGGACCATAAATCTTGAAGGGAGAGAGAGAGAGAGAGAGAGAGAGAGAGAGAGAGAGAGAGAGAGAGAGAGAGAGAGAGAGCGCATCAAATGAGGGCCAAAAGC
Organism: Nannobrachium achirus; assembly: GCF_963921795.1. NCBI lineage: Eukaryota > Metazoa > Chordata > Actinopteri > Myctophiformes > Myctophidae > Nannobrachium > Nannobrachium achirus. The sequence continues at coordinate 41,746,323 of NC_137810.1, forward strand.
AAACCTCTCGCATTCCCACAAAAGACCCAAGTGGGAATGCAAGGAGGTTTGCTTAAAACAGGGAGGGAGGGAGGGGAGGGAGAGGGGGAGAGGGGGAGATAGGGAGAGTAGCAGGGGACGGGGGGAGGGAGAGGGAGAGAGGGAGTGCAGGTATACAAGGTGGACGAGAGAAGAGAACGAGAGAGGACGGGGTCAGCGAGGACCAAGAGATGGGGAGGAATTAGACAAAGTGCTCAAGCGTGGATGATGGAAAGTGCGCGTGCATGGTGTGTGCGTGCGTGCGTGCGCGTGCGTGAGTGTGCACATGGGTAAAGGCACATGAAGTGAGGTTAAAATAGCCGTGTAAAAGAAAGCTGATAAAGGGAAAACTATTATGCCTGCCTATACTGTGCAGCCCTTTGTTCAACTCTGTTGTTTTGAAACGTGCTCTATGAATACAGTTGTATTGAATCAAAGCGGGGGTCTTCAACGTTTTCAGGCCAAGGGCCCCTTAGTTGAGAGAGAGATGAAGCAGGGACCCTCACAACCTTTTCATAATGTAATTGTTTGACAGCACAATCATCAGTGTATTTTGGATTCATGCATGTCAATTTGTGTTTTCAGATATTTAACCACTTGAACCATCAATACTTAATAAACTTGACCTTTCACTGTGTACTGTGTAGTGTGTACTAAGTCTGCACTTTTCCCCCTCTACAACAAACACCACCTTTGCCGAAAATAGCCGATCTACAAGCTCACAACACTTGTAGATCTGCTATTTTTGGCTAAAGTTCTCAGAATATGGACGCAATAGGATTCAAGTGGTTGATATAAAAAAGGAGAAAAAATCATCACACAAAGATTTGGAGAACCCCCTGTAGTAACTCTGAGGACCCCCTAGGGGTCCCGAACCCCCTGTTGAAGACCCTTGGTTTAAGGAAATCGATTTAGGATCCCATCCTGAAACACATCTTTATACTTCTTAAAGGACCACTTCACCCATCTTCAACCTTCATAATGGTCCTCACTATAATGCTCATTATAATATGGTGCAATTTTTTTCTACTCAGTAAAACAGCTCCATCAAGAGTACCATTTACAAAACATGTTTAACCCATTCAGAACGGGTACACATTATTGTGTATCATTATTTTATGCTTTAACTATTGAAAAATAGCAGATATACAAGCTCACAGCGCGGCACCGAGTGCTGCGCTGTGAGCTTGTTGATCTACTATTTTTGAAAAATCTTGAAAATTTGAATTTTGACCCGATTCTATAAGTGTCTTTTGAATCCTTCTAAGGTTTTTTGAAAAACCTATGTTTCTATGTCAGCAATCTGGCCAGCCATCGTCAAAGAAAAGGTCCTTTTCACTTACAGTAAATGGAGCTCAGTTAGTCTGTTAAGAGACTACTATGTCAGTGGTTCTCAAACCTTTTCATGTGAAGGATCCCCAAACTGATATTTATTTGGCCACGGACCCCCCATCTCAAAATATTTAGTTCCAGGGACCACCCAGAAGCAAAATTTGAGTTACAGACGTTCGCTTTGAAAATACATATATTCAAAGATCTGCACACATTTTCACGACTTTTTCAAAAATAGCAGATCTACAAGCTCGCAGAGCGGCACTCGGTGCCGCACTGTGAGCTTGTATATCTGCTATTTTTCACTGTTTAAAACATTCAATAATTCTAGGCCTAAATGGGTGTTAAGATCCACTTTCCCCCTGTAGACCTACATTAGGTCCACTTGTTGTTTTGTGTTTTGTAGGTTGTGTGTGTGTTTAATTTCTACTCCCATACATCCAGTATACTGGTGCGCAGACTGTGCACCCATCACGTATGCGCTTGCGCACACACGTTTGTTTGTTTTCCAGTTCTGTTGAGTTCACTAATCTACCCATGCTATCAGGTCAAACTCTTAAAAAAAGAGATGAGGGGAGCAACAATTACCTCTGAAACTATACAGTCTTGTCAAGTGGAGGGATGGGGAAGACAACGTTGATGGGGAAGGCAAAGTTAGACAGCCTGAGAAAGACACCACACAGGGGGTCCACTCCTGGGCCTGGATGAGAGAGAGAGAGAGAGAGAGAGAGAGAGAGAGAGAGAGAGAGAGAGAGAGAGAGAGAGAAAGAAAGAAGAGTAGAGAGAAGGTAATTACAGTTTTTTTCGATTGCTAAAACACAAAAAACTAAAATTAAGCACAATTTTCACAACCTTTACTTCTGTCCCCAATCGCTTGACTCAATTTGTTACTACTTTAGATTTCCTTATCATATTAGACTCTGACTTTCCTTCTTTACACTTCCCTTGTTGTCAAAACACAACACACAATTTTCAGGTTTGCACACACTTCTCACATAAAATCTCAAAGCATCAATCCACAACACACAAATATTCAAATCTCTAAACTTTCGGGTTTGGCGAGCAATTTTCCATGGAGGAGGCTGGCTAGTGGAGATGTGGGTTTTGAGGCCTGTTAGGGCTTCATGCGGCACTCTAGGCCAGGGGTTCCCGAACCTTTTTGTCTCAGGGCACCCCATGAATATTTCTTTTAAACTGAGGCACCCCTACATTATAATTTTCACTCCCAGCACCTTATATTTATAGCATATCGTCGTTGTCGGGTGGAAACCTTGTACGGTACAGCATGTCCAAAACCGTTCGTTTTGTATTCATCATCTAAAAAATGTACTGAACTAGTGAAAACAGCAGATCTACAAGCACACAACGCCTCGCATCGCAAGGCATGCTTATAGATCAGCTGTTTTCACTAGTTTTGTGCGACGGTCTTGTATGATGAAGCAGGGCTTTGCTTTACCAAAAGACACACACATTTGAAACTTGGAGATACAAAGTTTCTGCCCGACAGTGACGATATTTTAGTGATTATGTTGCAAGGAAAACTAAATATTTTTTCAAGTGTCCAAATAAATTCCAAGTTTGGGGGTAAACGTTTAGACCTACAGTCAATAAAATGTTATGTCTGCATATTTGTGTGCTGTTTTATGTTTGTCTATGAGAGAAGTGGGCATACACTGGGTCATTTTACAAAAAGGGAATTGGTTCATTTACCAGAGTAATTGTCATTCATTCAGTGTTTTCCATTTCTATAATTGTGTTTTCAATTTTGCTCTTCAGTGTTTTGTACATGCTTGGTAGTGTTCAACCAAAAGCTTATTGTGTTTATTCAATGAATGGTATGTGTGTGTCATGTGAAAATATGTCTGTTTACCAAATGAAAACACGAGTTCCATTTTGTGAACATGTTAAGAGATTTGATGGCAAAGAGTTGTTTTGCAAAGGGATGCCAGGGTTTAGCAATTTGTGTGTGATGTTTGGAGTTTAGTGTGTGCAGTTTTGAAAAGAACGTACAGTTTTGAAAAATGTGTTTTAGCAATCGAAAAAAACGGTATTTTCAGACTCTCACCTGCGACAAGAGCCGGTGTAGTCATCGAGTCAGGGGCGTCACAAGGGGGGGGGGGGGGGGGGGGGGGGGGTGGGAGTGGGACTGAGTTACTAGGGCCCAAGGTGGAGGGGCCTTAATTATTTTATACTTTAACTATTAGGAGGAGGAGATCTGACTCAAAGACAGACTGACCCGCACACTGCCGCTTGTCCGTTTCAGAGAATTTCTCTGAACTCTCAATTAGGGAGTAGGACATTATGATATAATTGTTGATTTGTTGATTTCTTTGTATTATTTGTGGCATGACTGTTATTCCTTGTATTGTTGTTTATTATTGTTTTATCTTACAATGATACTATAAGGACATCATAAGACACTGTACTTTTAACTAGGTCACATGACCGGTAACAGCTGTTTTAAATGATTGATCACTGTTTCTGATTGGTTGGTGGTACCAGTGGAAATGCTTATAGTGATTGTCAGCCACTGTGAAAATAGCTTGAGAAAGGTCTGGTGACCGAAACGTTGCTTTAATAAATTCTCTGAAACGGACAAGCGGCAGTGTGCGGGTCAGTCTGTCTTTGAGTCAGATCTCCTCCTCCTAATGTTTCGTTACCAACGCACCTGCTAAGAGAGGAACTGGGTGTGCGCAAGCCTTCCCTTCAAATACTTTAACTATTGAAAAATAGCAGATATAATAGCAGATATAAAAGTTCAGCTTGTAGATCCGCTATTTTTGAAAAGTCCTGAAAATGGGTGCAAATCTTTGAATATATATGTACATATATATGAACATATGTACACTGTAAAAAATGACAGTACATTTTACGGTAATATACTGTAAAACAACGACGGTAAAAATCTGTAAATTGAAATAAAGTGAATCACTGTACATGTGACGGTGATAAACCTTAAACATCTTTACAAGAAATAACTTAAAATTTTAGGGTAAAACATATGTTAAATTAACAGTCTTTGGCTGTCATAAGTGTTAATGACCTTATTAATAACGGTGAAACACCGTTATGTGAATGACAAACTAATACAGTAAATTTCACCATACAATTTAGTTTAAATAATGTTTTTTGTCAGTAAAATATATTGATGATCTTAATAATACGGTAAAAAAACATATTGTATTTTAAAAAATAAAACATTTTATTTTACGGTAAGAATCTGTAAAATGTATAGTTTATATTAGTAAATACTATGGTAATAGTTTGCAAAACGATTAACTGAAAACTGAAAATTGCAAATACAGTGAATAACCATATTTTTTACAGTGAAAATCCATAAAAAGGAAGTAACACAGAAACATGTTTATTTCACGGTAAATAATTGTTTTTTTTAAATATTTCTTTTAACAATAAAATTGTCAATGACATTTTCTACTACAGTGAAACACCGTTATATGAATGACAAATTAATACAGTAAATTTCACCATACAATTTAGTTTAAATAATGTTTTTTGTCAGTAAAATATATTGATGATCTTAATAATACGGTAAAAAAACATATTGTATTTTAAAAAATAAAACATTTTATTTTACGGTAAGAATCTGTAAAATGTATAGTTTATATTGGTAAATTCTATGGTAATAGTTTGCACAACGATTAACTGAAAACTGAAAATTGCAAATACAGTGAATAACCTTATTTTTTACAGTGAAAATCCATAAAAAGGAAGTAACACAGAAACATGTTTATTTCACGGTAAACAATTGTTTTTTTTTAATATTTATTTTAACAATAAAATTGTCACTGACATTTTCTACTACAGTGAAACACCGTTATGTGAATGACAAACTAATACAGTAAATTTCACCATACAATTTAGTTTAAATAATGTTTTTTGTCAGTAAAATATATTGATGATCTTAATAATACGGTAAAAAAACATATTGTATTTTAAAAAATGAAACATTTTATTTTACGGTAAGAATCTGTAAAATGTATAGTTTATATTAGTAAATACTATGGTAATAGTTTGCAAAACGATTAACTGAAAACTGAAAATTGCAAATTCAGTGAATAACCATATTTTTTACAGTGAAAATCCATAAAAAGGATGTAACACAGAAACATGTTTATTTCACGGTAAATAATTGTTTTTTTAAATATTTCTTTTAACAATAAAATTGTCACTGACATTTTCTACTACAGTGAAACACCGTTATATGAATGACAAATTAATGCAGTAAATTTCACCATACGATTTTGTTTAAATAATGTTTTTTGTCACTAAAATATATTGATGATCTTAATAATACGGTAAAAAAACATATTGTATTTTAAAACATAAAACATTTTATTTTACGGTAAGAATCTGTAAAATGTATAGTTTATATTGGTAAATTCTATGGTAATAGTTTGCACAACGATTAACTGAAAACTGAAAATTGCAAATACAGTGAATAACCAAATTTTTTACAGTGAAAATCCATAAAAAGGAAGTAACACAGAAACATGTTTATTTCACGGTAAACAATTGTTTTTTTTAAATATTTATTTTAACAATAAAATTGTCACTGACATTTTCTACTACAGTGAAACACCGTTATATGAATGACAAACTAATACAGTAAATTTCACAAAAACATTTTGTTTAAATAATGTTTTTTGTCAGTAATATGTATTGATGCTCTTATTAATACGGTGAAAAACCATATTGTATTTTAAAACAGAAAATGTTTTATTTTACAGTAAGAATCAGTCAAATTAACAGAGATATATACCTTGGTAATAGTTTGCAAAACAATTAACTGAAAACTGAAAATTGCAAAGATAGTCAATTACCATACATTTTACATTGAAAATCCACAAAAAGGAAATAACACAGGAAAATGTTTATTTTACAGTAAATAAGTATTTTAAAAATATATCTCTTTTAACAATAAAAGTGTCAATGACTTTTTCTCTTACAGTGAAACTCCATAATATATATAACAAAGTAATCCATTAAATTTCACCATGTAATGTTGTTTAAATAATGTTTTTTGTCCATAAAATGTATTGATGCTGTCAGTAATACGGTGAAAAACCATATTGTTTTTTTTAAAAGAAAACATTTTATTTTATGGTAAGAATCTGTAAAATTAATAGTTTATATTGGTAAATACTATGGTAGTAGTTTGCAAAATGATTAACTGAAAACACTAGCGCATGCTTTTGGGCTTTTGTGTAATAGTATAGCTGCTTGTGGGGGTGTTACAGGCAGCTAGGGTGTAGCTGGTGGTTGCTTTGGGAGTAGTTCTTAGTACCTTGTTCTTGCAGGTTTTCAAAGGTCACATTATTGCGACCGAAGGTCTCAGTATAGCCTATGTAAACCGACACATCCTGTCAGTTGGTCAGCGATTCCGCAATTCCGTAATACCTCAATGTCTATAGCTGACCTCAATGCCTATGGCTGATCTGCCCATATATGGAGGCTGACTTGCCCATATACAGTATAGAGATCCCTGATGTCATCCTGCCCATATTGTATATGGAGGCCTACCTGTCCATATATTGAGATCCCAATGTCATGGAAATATGTAGCTGACCAACACTGACATCAACAACTCTACATCACCCGGATACCATAATTGGCAATGGCTGACTCATTCTGTGTGTCAATTTATCCAATATGCCCCTATCTCCATATAAATGGATCTCCATATATATGGGTATCAGGGATCTCCACATATGGGTAAGTGGTCCAATATATATGAGGTTAAAATAAAATACATGTCCACATATGGGTATTCCCATGATGATGCCCTGTTGGGGGCGTATCCATATGGCCATGACAGATGGTACAGGGCAAAGTCACTTTTCGCCCTTATGCGTCTTACTGTTTTCATAGTTACTGTGGTGAGAGAATTGTTTTAGATTTTTTTCTACTGGTAGCCAGCCTACTCATACCAGTAGAACAATTCAAAAACACAATACTCTTACTCTGAACACACCAAATCACTGTACGTCGGTCTGAATGTACGTATATGCAAACCAAGTACTTTGCAAACCGTTCAACCCCCTGAAAGGGAGTGCAGTGCCAGGCCTCGAGTTGGTCAGAAGAACCGCCTCAAAAGACTCTGGCCAGCCTCTGCCAGTGGACCATGAGTCCCCTCACCTGTGCAATTTCCAGGCTCTGTCTGAACCAATTGATTGCCATGGCAACTCCAACGATTCTCCTCACCTGCCATTTGATTACTTCAATCCACTCTCCAAAGTCAGTTTGCACTCTTCACACAATCTCCACATAACAGACCACTCTACAGTTTAGTCATTTAGCAGACGCTCTTGTTCCAGAGTGACGTACAATAAGCAAGGTAATAGGCCTACATCAATACAATAAGCAAGGTTATACATCCGTACTGATGCACATCAAATGCATACAAACTATATCGATCTAGACAAAAATAATGTAGGTAGGCGGAGCACCTAGTCAGTAAAAAAGCTTTGAATAAATTGCTATGTAGCTTTCATGTATGGTCATTGGGGGGTAGGTGAGCTACAGTAAGTGTTATGGGTCTTAAGGTCACAGCAGAAGGGAATGGTCTGTTCTTTGTGCAACGGGTGGGGGGATCTCGCTTTTGCGAACGCCCATCATTTCAACCGGAGGGTTAGCGACTCACTCCACGGAGGTTAAGGTTAGGGTGAGGGTTAGAGTTGAGTGTCGAAAAGATGACATGTACAGTAGTAACAGCGACACGCTCCCGCAACGGGGAGTCTATTTCACAGTTTGGGGGCCAGGAGGGCAAATAAATTGTCTAGGACGAGTGGCTTTTTGTCCTGGGGTCTTTAGCAAGGGTTCTAATAGCATCTTGGCCCGACTGTTACACTGTGACCAGATTGGATTTGTGTGTTCAGACTGATTTTAACAACTTCAACCCAAAGCCGCCCTGCGTACCCTGTGAACCCATTTTCTGCCATGCTGTGAGATGGCAGAATATATTGCCTTGCTTCCTTGTTCCTGCACACTTTCCACTGAATGTTGCTGGGCATTTCTTCTGTAGTGTAAAGCTTATTCTGAACTATTATTTTATTTTCATTACATGACCTAAAGGGACAAGGACAGAGGGGTCTTGAAATCTTCAAATATGACCATAAAAGGGACACAAACAGTGGGTACTCTGATGGGAACCATTGGGTATTACATAACAGAGTAGGCCGGTAACTAATATTCTAGTAGTTACAAGATCAAGGCGCACATCGGCAGGGCACATGGTATCTCTGAATCTACTTGGATTTAAATCCTGGCATATATGTATGTAAAGCGGCAAGCCTTAATGTAGTGATCAGCCATGTGTCATCAACAATCAGTATACAGAAGGTACAGTGGCCTAGGTCACTAGGGCAACCATGGGCCTTAATGGACCCTTACCTTTGTATTATTACCCTGTGAATAATGATAATAATGGTGAGGTTCTGTTTGTGGTTGGTTATATGAAGTGCGGTTCTCTTGGTGTTGTACTTGGCTGCACAGTTTACAGGCCAGGAGTTAACAGTATAAAGCATCACACAGTATATGAGGGACCCATCCACATGTATGCCACAATATCACACTACCTATTTGTTCCATTACACTGAGTTACAGACCTGTAAGTGTCCAATTGGTTCCATACTCTCAGATTGTAGACCATTAAGGGTCCATTTGGTTCCATTTGAACACACTTGTAGAGGAGGGTCCATTACCATTTGTACACTCAGAGTTACAGACCAGGTAAGGGTCCATTTGGTTCCATTTGAACATCTGAGTTACAAACCCGTAATGGTTCATTTGCTTCCATTTGGTCAATACAAATGACTGAAGAACCAAAGTGCAGATATTGTAGCTGAGTAGATGGCCAAACAGTCTAGGAGGTGCTATTATTGGACCCCTCATTGATTACAGAATCCTTGTTTGGTATTGCGATGCCCCAGCAGTTGCCGCCACCTAAACGATCATCACCACGAAAGCATGGGGTGGCTCAAAGTAGCTGACAGAGTGCAGCATCTTGCAATGGGCCTGGTGTACAAGGTACCCATGTCTGACAAACGACTTCCTAAAGGTTAAAGATGTCCACGATCAAAACACCAGAGGCAGCTCCACTAATCATGTTCAACGTAGATTTAACACTAAACAAGGCTCTAATTTGTTCTCGTGCTATACCACCAACACATGGAACGCCCTACCACAGGCCCTAAAGGTTAAAGATGTCCACGATCAAAACACCAGAGGCAGCTCCACTAATCATGTTCAACGTAGATTTAACACTAAACAAGGCTCTAATTTGTTCTCGTGCTATACCACCAACACATGGAACGCCCTACCACAGGCCTTAAAGGATAGCAAATCCCTAGCCTCCTTCAAAATTGGTATGAAAAGTCACCTTCAGGTGGCTGCTACTCAAGACTTGTAAATAGACTAAGCCCCCAGAGTCCATTATGTTTCATTTGTACACTCTGGGTTTAAGTAACACTGAGGATGATACAGAACAGATTGGGATCTCAGGTATTAAAAAATAGGGGTCTGTGGCCAAATGCTGTGGATCTCAAAGTGGATTCCAGGGACTCATTAAGGGGGGGGGGGGGGGGGGTCTAAAATTACTTGCACGTCTGTAACACTCGCAGTGTATAAATGGAACCAAATGTATTCTAACAGGGTTCATTTGGTTCCATTTGTACATTGCCAGAATTAAGGGGAGACCTTAAAATGTGAAAGTTTGAGAAACACTGGCCTAATGCATCCTTGAAATGAAAAAGGTTGAGAATCACGGCATGGCACACACATTAAGGAGTAAGAATAATATACATTGTATAAATTTGATTGCAAACTCACAATGAGATAGCCCGGTCTGTAACTCTACAAGAGTTATAGGGGTCCTTGCAAATAAAACATCTGAGAACCACTAGTACTAGTTGGACTCATAGGCATAATGTCATAGTGTCGTTCGTTGTAAATCAGTGTCATACATATTGTGAAGAAAACCTGGAGACTTGACATTCACTAATTGGGACTTATGATCAATATAAGCCAGGGGTATTCAATGTTTTCAGGCCAAGGACCCCTTAGCTGAGAGAGAGATGAAGCAGGGACCCCCACAACCTGTTCATAGATTCCATAGTTTCATTGTTTGACAGCACAATCATCTGTGTATTTTGAGATTCATGTCAATTGTGTTTTTAGATATTTAACATCTATTGGCATGTTATTGTGGTTTCCAGATCTTTGATTAACATATCTTTAATGTGTGGAATTCTTGCAAATGTCATGTGTACCAGTGTGTATAAATAGGCTTTAATAGATTTAACATTGCATGCCTATAAGAAGAAAACAATAAATGTGTATTTTGTTTAATGCACATTTCCAAATGTTTAGAGAGTTGATGGCATAAAAACAGCTGCACTTCAATTCAAACTGAGGGTCGTTGAACGTCATCCAATCAGAAGGGGAGTCTGGGGTTGCTATGGTGAGGTGGCTGCTTGCTCCTTTGATCTCTAATTGCCTAGCCTGCTCCACCTGCTCCACCTGCGAGTGTTTGCTCAGACAGCAACGGTCAGACCAGCATGAATAGGGTTGCCACCCGTTCCGTATAATACGGAATCGTTCCGTATTGGACAATTAAAAGATGCGTTCCGTATTGAACCAATACGGAACGCGGTTTGTTCCGTATTTAACCAAATGCCCCATAAAGGTCTGTCACACAAACCTCAACACAGAATTTAACAATAATGAATGAAATAAAACACAGGAAAAGACATTAAAAGGAGGGAGAGGCTCGCAGTCGCTGCGCTCTACGCTCTGCCTCGTCCTCTCCTCTCCTCTGCCCGGCTCCTGTCTGCATGCATATGCACTGCATGTCGCTGTCAATCACCGTTGCCTGGTTACAGTCAGTGTACACCGCGCGCACACCGCACGCTTTAAAAATGTCGTCTGAAGACAATACTCCATCCACCGCCTCAAAAAAGGACAGACGCCTACAAAGGTACAGACGCGAGTGGGAAGAAACAACCCCGTGGCATGACAGCGTCAGTGAAGGCTACAGTGTGTGGAGAAAAATAACATGCAGTTGCCAGGTCAGATAATATAAGCCATGTTGGGCTAGGTTGGATGGGCTAGTGTTGCCAAATCTGACTATTATAAGTATTTTGGGCTCTTATTTCTGTAAAGTTGCTCAGGTTTAGGCTAGTGAAGCCTATTCAGTAGGGGTGTAACGATATAGTAACTGTATCGAAATATCGTTTTTAACTTAAAAAATCGAAGTAGATCGAAATGAAAACAGCTAAAATCGAATCGTATCGTTTTATTTTGTATCGTATCGAATCGGCAGTGCAAAGAATCGATTGTATCGAAACTACCTACTTGTGCATTGTATTTAGCATTTTTAAGAAGAAAACATAAAAAGGAGGGGTTTAATTACTTTTCCTTTCCATATAGCTACACTGGTCTATCGATAAATGTGTGTAATCTCTGGGTTCATGTCAAGGTGCAGGTTTGTCAATATACAATGTCCATGTATTTGGCAGATAATCACTGTGTTCACTTATTTATATCCATAATAATACATGTTTCCCTTAAAAACCTGCACTATCCACACCTTTCACACAGATTTAATGTCTTTGCTAAATAGTTACTATATCGATTTTAAATCATTAAATCGAATCGTATCGTATCACCATGAATGAACCAATATCGTCCATGTATCGTATCGTTAACCATGTATCGTGATATGTATCGAATCGCTATTAAAATGTATCGTTACACCCCTACTATTCAGCCTAAAGTAAAAATGTTCAATGTTCATTGCTAATAAAGCACTTTAAACTAGGCTATGCTCAGGTTCAGGCTATAGTGAAGCCTATTCAGCCTAAAGTAAAACATGTTTAATCTTCATTGCTAATAAAGCACTTTAAACTTTAAGTATATGACTTAATGGTTTCTTGACTACCTTCTCTTTACTGACCACCAAGTGACCCAATACAAGAGCCAGGTTCAAATCATTCATACATTGCTTTATTTCATACAAAATTAACTTATTCATATTTTAGAAACAATTGGCCACTTCAAACTGCAAAACAATATAGGTTATACCATGTTGTGTGTTATAGTTATAACTATTCTATGCATTTCATGGGTTTGGGACTGCATTTTTTCGCCGGCCGGCGGCTGTGCCACGCGCACGGAACGCACGCACCGCGTGCCGGAAGAGGTGTTCCTTATTTCAATTTCTGAAAGGTGGCAACCCTAAGCATGAACCACAGAGCACAGAGCTACCAGAAAACTACCAGATATACCACTGCTTTTACACTCTTGGATGTGTTTGAAACTTCATAATTTTTGTTGGTAAGTAGGTTAAACTAAGCCCTTGATTTTATTGTCTGTTTGAATTGAGGTTTGTTAGGACGTTTTTGGCCAAAATGTATAATTGTACATTCTGTAGGCCTAATAAAACATTGCATACTCTGAAGGGATATGTATTGCATTGCAAACTGCATAGAAATGAGCCTCATTGTTTGTTTAAGTGCTTTTCTGCAGGCTGCAAGCAAACATTTACTAGATATGGAGCTTTTAAGGGTCACTTTTACAGGAAACACAATGCATCTCCTGCCCTTCCCACTAATGTGGGGACTGCTTCTTTTAAATGCATAATGGCACTGTGTGAACGTCAGTGTCAAGATACTAAAGATCTAATAGCTCACTTGAAGGAACACATTAGTGAAGGGCGTGAAGTAAGTTGTCCAGTTAAAGAATGCAAAAATGTTTTCACTGTCAAATCTTCATTTACTGCCCACATGTCACGGAAACAGACATTTTGCAGACTGCAGCATAAGTGACATGTATAGAGAGAATGCTTATGCTGTATCAGATTCTTTAAGTGCCCCTGTGTATGAGACAGGTACATAAATGAGCACAGAAGAAGTTGAGATGGATACTACAGAAGATTTCAGTGACCTATTTTTTTGAAATATCAGTTTATTTTACCTTAAATTACAAGGACAATTTCTACTCCCTGCTTCTACCATACAGAACATTGTTGAGGAGATTCAAAACATACACGAATTGGATCAGACATATATTGTGAATAAACTTAATTCCATGCTAAGAAATGAGACGGCACTGTCAGATGAGGACATTAGAAAAGTGTGTAACACTGTCACAGGATCTGATCTATTCTCTGAAAGTCATAAAGGGCCAATGAGGACATCATACTCCAGAGCAAAGCATTTTAAAAACAATTTTAACTATGTGGAGCCTAAAAAGATTTTTTTAGGAAGAGATGAGAACAGGACAGAAAGGTTTGCATATTATGTGCCTGTGAAAGAGACATTTAAATGTTTATTAGAATCTAATCTGTGGCAGAATTGTGTGTCAGGAGAGCATGGAGCTGACTCTCCTACAAATGATCTAATTGACATTAGTGATGGTCACATATTCAAATCAAATGATTTCTTTAAACAAAATCCATCATGTTTAAAGGTAATACTGTATCAGGATTCTATGGAAGTGGTTAATCCTTTAGGCTCGGCTAAGACAAAACATAAAGTGTTAGCTGTGTATTTATCTCTTGCCAACTTACCTATTCATATACGTTCTAACACAGACCACATGTCACTTGTTTTATTATGTAGAGAAAAAGACTTCAAGGAATTTGGCCATGATAAGCTGTTTTCTGATTTAATAACAGACTTGAAGGATTTGGAAAATGGGATTGTATTGTCAGATGAAACGGTTGTCAAAGGCACCTTGTATTGTATTGCTGGAGATAATTTGGGATCACATTGTATTGGGGGGTTCACTGAAAATTTCAGTACTTCAACCTATTTCTGTAGGTACTGCCTAATAACCCGAAATGAATTTCAGGGTGATGATCCAACTGTCTGCGGACCAGTGCGCACCATAGAGAGCTACAGTTCTGCTGTTCATCGCCTCGAGACTGAACAGACACAAGACGTGGAAGGAGTGAAATTCAAGTCAGTATTCAATTCTTTGAAATACTTCAATGTTTGTCAGCCAGGCTTGCCACCTTGTCTAGGACATGACCTATTTGAAGGTGTTGTGTCTTATGATGTTGCACTGTATCTTGAGTATTTCATAAAGAGAAAAGCATGGTTCACTTACTCTACTCTGAATCGGCGCATTAAACAGTTCAAATACTGTGCCTCTGATGCATCTACTAAGCCATGTGAGGTTAAACCTAAAGCAACTAAACTATCAGGACAGGCTGTACAGAACTGGAATTTTCTGAGGCTGCTGCCTCTCATAATTGGTGACAGAGTGAGAGATACAGCAGATGATGTGTGGCAACTGACTCTGCAGCTAAAAGACATTGTGGACATGATATGTGCTCAGAGAATCTCTGTGCCTCAGGTTGCATATCTTGATGTTCTTATTCAAGATTATTTAGAGTTCAGAAAAGCTCTATTCCCAGAAAGTAGCCTGAAACCAAAACATCATTATTTACGTCACTATCCAGCATTGATTCTGAAATGTGGCCCATTGATAAGGCTTTGGACTCTTCGCTTTGAATCTAAGCACAGTTATTTTAAGAGATGTGCAAGAAATTTGAAGAATTTTAAAAACCTCTGCTCTACTCTCTCTGAAAGACATCAAATGTTCCAGGCTTATCTTTCAGCCGGATCCATGGGTCAAACTGTCTTGCAAGTTAAAGATGGTTCTCCATTTTACCCAGTACTGTACAGTAAAGCCATTCAAGATGCAGTAAGACAATTAGGCTTTAATGAGAAGAACACAAAATGTACAGTAGAAATACTGTATAAGGGAACAGCATACAAGAAAGGACAATTTCTTGTCACAGGGAACATTGACTCTGTGGAGTTTGGTGAATTAATGTTTATTTTGATAAAACATGACACTGTTCATTTTCTGTTGTCAAAGTACAAAGCCATATTCCTTCCTCAGTACCATCTTTACTCGGTTAGGAAAGATGGTGAAAGGATGCTATGTCTTAACTGCAGTGACTTGATTGATTTCTATCCATTACAATCCTACATGAAGGATGGATACCAAGTTGTTCCTCTGAAACACAGTGTGGTGTCCTCACACTAATTCAGATTGGTGTCCTTGAAGGTGTTATTGGGGTCCCCCTATTTTATGTTTTGGTGGTTGAGCAAATTTACAAGGGCACAATACATTGCAGTTTAGCAAGGAAAAGGTTTAGAAAAAAATAGAAATTTGCAAACACAAATCTTGTGTGGATACCTGGCACATGTTTTCAAGTGGGGGTCCATGGCATGTGCACTAATGAATGTCTTTGTTTAGCTGGCATTCTGGTTTTAATGGAAGACAATTCACTCTTTCATTCTCAGAAATGGATGATACGGAGCAAAGCTTCATACGCAGTGCCATTAGCAGGGTGTTGCCAGACCTTCCAGACACACTTCTGAACCTTTTAGAGGAGGAACTCCTAACCCTGGGAGTGGAGACCAATGAGGATTTGACCATCATCAAGGAAACCGATCTGCAGTCAGTAAGACCAATCCAAGCAAGGAAGTTGGTTTCTGCCTGGAAACCAAGCAGTAAGTATACTTTGAGAAAATATGTTTTTAAACTCTTCACCTATTTAACAAAATTTGATAATTTAATTGCATTATTATTTTGAATTATTTTACAGCACTGAGTGACGAAATCCACAGCCAATCTCCAGCTTCCTCCACGTCCCCGTGGCGTTCCTATTCCTCACCTGGCCTTGCATCTTCCTCGTCATGCCCATCTCCCTCACCCCGCCGCCCGCCAATTGCTGTTCCAGATTGGGTTGACAACTTCCAAATTCCATGGAGCAAGTTTTCAGAAGATCTCCTTCAGCCTTTGGAGAGGGGGAAAAGACTGACTGGAAAGCAACGGAGACAGCTGGTTCGTAATGTTGCAGACGAGATGATGAATGCCTGTGCTGCTCCGACCAAACACCACTGCACAGAAGTTGCCAAAAAGATGGTAGCCAAGTATCCACAGTCACTGATAGACGATTTCGAAGGTGTAGTTGGAACAGGATATCATTCATGGGAGAGGCAAATACAAACAAGAATTGAAAATGCGAAGCGGGCTACAACACCAAAGGTTAAGAAGCGCAAACAAAGGTCAGAAGAGAATGATACAGATGATACAGACGAAATCCCAGCTGAACAACGGGCTGCTGTTCAGGACACATATGGATGCATAAAGTGGGATGTGAAATTCATGCCATTGACTGAGACAACTCAAAGCCAAGAGGAGAAGAAAGAGAAAATGAAGGAGCTCAGAGTAGAGACTAACTTTAGCCCAGAAGAGGTAAAAACTCTCATGGAGTACACCTACTACTCCCAGCGTAAACAGATAAATACAGGAACAGATCTGCAATCCCTCTTGGGTGAGTGGCCGTTCTTGTTCCAAGAGATTGGCATGACGGTCCACCTCCAACAGCTCACTGGAAAATCCCTCAAAGAGACCTTCCTCAGCTCTTTAGAAAAGAAAGAAAAGCGGCTTCTGAACTATCTGAAAACCAAATGTGCAGATGAGAACAGAAGAGTGTTCCAGGCTGCCACAAGGCTGGCCCTTCTGAGAGGGAAGTTACAGGGATGCTCTGAGGAGGTGAAAGATATGGTGCTGCTACTCCTTTCCTATTTTGATGAAACCGAGGCGAACCTCTTACACTATGTAGAGGAAACTTCTCTTGCAAGCGAAGTACCAGTGCAGAGTCTGCCAGTGACACCTTGCATAGTTGTATGTGGTAAGTTCTTGTTCACTTATACTGTAAGAAAATAATAGATAAAAACAATTTACATTGCTTCTTGTGGTTGTTTCCTTGTTCCCAGCTCTGTTCTAGTTAAATCTGTATCTTCTTTGCAGGAGCCACCTGCTATGCCTCAAGGAACTTCATGATCAGTGTAGACCGCACCATTGTGAATGACAACATTCCAGACTTCATCTCGGCCGTTTCCCTTATGTTTGGCAGCTACTACTGCCTGAACATCCACTACCCAGTGGCTCTGGCCTCCACTCTTGAGTTCCTGCAGAGGTAATTATTTCATTATATTTCCTCTTCAAGAACAAATTACTCTACAGGTATAGTGGTTAATTCAAAGGTATGTGTCCATAAAGGTGTTTCTTCGGCATCAACCCAGAGAAGGGAACAAAGGTCGAAAGAAACAAAAAAAAGAAGCAGCTGTCCGTCAACGTGAAAGTCCTCCGACTGATCAAGGATCTTGCCGATCAGGACTGGAGAGAATAAAGGATTAAGTAAGGTTGCCACCTGAACGGTTCTTTAATAGCTGTTAATATCAAAACTATTTTGTTTTCATTTAGCTTTGGTAATCGTGAAAAAAAGACAACAGTGACTTTTTATTTTGTATTGTTGGAGGCTGTTCAAAGTTTATATTGTTAGAGGCGTGACATTCTGAAGAAACCAATACATAGAAGTGATTTCGTTAAAGGCTTTTATTTGGAATTTTTAGAGGCTGTTTATGAGGAAAAAAAACTGTTAAACTGTTAAAACAAGATTTTGAGATACTACATTATGTAAAAAAAATCACACTCGTGTGAACTGAGCGGTGGTGTGTGTGTGTGTGTGTGTGTGTGTGTGTGTGTGTGTGTGTGTGTGTGTGCCCCCTGTGTGTGTGTGTGTGTGTGTGTGTGTGTGTGTGTGTGTGTGTGTGTGTGTGTGTGTGTGTGTGTGTGTGTGTGTGGCCCCTGTGTGTGTGTGTTTGTGTGTGAGTGTGCCTGGCCTATGCCTGGCCTATCCTGAACAACAGCGCCCCTCCCTTAACATGTGTGGTCAGAAAAGGTTACTGCAGGGCCAGGCTACATACCCGGAGACAGACAGACATACAGACAGACAAACAGACAAACAGACAGACAGACAGACAGACCCACACACACGGCCACGTATAGGAGCGTTGTGACCACCGCTCAAAAAATGGAAAGCAACAGCAATTTTGTTTTAGTTTTTACAGCATGGGTCTTCAACAGGGAGTCTGGGACCCCTAGGGGGTCCTCGGAGTTACTACAGGGGGTCCTCCAAATAAAAAAATACAACCTTTTTTTTCCCCCACTTGAACCCTAACGTCCAAATTCTGAGAACTTCAGCCAAAAATAGCTTGATCTACAAGCTTATTTTTGGCAAAGAGGTTTGGTGTAGAGGGGGAAAAGTCCATTTTTTAATTACGGTAGTATTGACAGTTCAAGTGGTTAAATATCTAAAACAAATTGACATGAATCCAAAATATCTGAAAACATAAATTGACATGAATCCAAAATACACTAATATATTGAGCAGTCAACCAATGAAACGATATGGAAAAGGTTGTGGGGGTCCCTACTTCATCTCTCTCAACTTGCCCTGAAAACGTTGAAGACCCATGCTCTACTGGAAGGCAGTGGTCTTCCACTACTGTCATAGAAAAAAAAGGAAAGACTTTATGTTATTGTTTTTATATGGTTTTATTTTTGGGGGAAGGGGGGTTTAGTTAAATAAGTGTTAAACTGTTAAAACAACATTTTGAGAAGAAATACTACAGTATGTTAAAAAAAAAGCCTCCAAATCAAAAATACCCCCCCCCCCCTTTTTTTTTTTACCCACTTGAACCCTAACGTCCAAATTCTGAGAACTTCAACCAAAAATAGCTTGATCTACAAGCTTATTTTTGGCAAAGAGGTTTGGTGTAGAGGGGGGAAAAGATTGACAGTTCAAGTCGTTAAATATCTGAAAACAAATTGAGATGAATCCAAAATATCTGAAAACATAAATTGACATGAATCCAAAATACACTGAGTGAGCAGTCAAACAATGAAACAATATGGAAAAGGTTAATTTCTCTCAACTTGGCCTGAAAACGTTGAAGACCCATGCTCAGTGGTCTTGACTTAAAAAAAAAAGAGAGACTGTTTTATATTGGTTTTATGCTGTTTTATTTTTTGGGGGAAGGGGGGGTTCAGTTAAATAAGTTGAGACTGACTTTGATTTTGGTAATAAATTCTCTGAACATCTGAGATTTGTTTCAGTGCTTTTGTAACAGAATAGGTATGATCCAAGAATTTCCTTTTTGGTAAGTATACTGAAAACATACACAAAGAAATCTTTTAACATGTTAAGAGTAAATTGTCAAGATAATCAGTACACCCTGCTCTTCTGTAATATAACCTGTCTTGATACCAACCCTCTTGCAAACTTTCAGGCCATTTAAACTCCTACGAGTTGTTTTGGAATTGAAGGGAACAACTTGTTGGACACACAATGGTGAGTTTCTTGATCAATTTCAATTCCAAAAGCAAGTCCTTTTTGTTATTACATTTAATGTTTCTTCTGTTTCTTCTCTATTGGACAGTGGCAGTATTGATGGGAGGGTAAGACAGTGGAGTGTGACGGGAGGATCAGAATTGAGCCATGGTCAGATTGTCCACTGTCATTGTCAAGAGAGGTATGTAGATCTACAGTTCAGTGTCTGTTGACCCCATGGGTCTATACTTTGTCAACTCAAATCTCTTTGCTGAAAATAGCAGATTTGCAAGCTCACAATGTCTAAAGAATTTGACAATCTAATATACAAGCTCACATTGCATCAATTGTGATGCGTGTTTGTTTGTTGTTTTTATTTTGTGTTAGCTACCAGAATATACACTTTTTGATTGCTTGTGGAGTCAATGGACTTCTGCCCCCTGGTGCTTTGGCCACATAGCTTTTCTTTTTATACATGCTACCTTTTTGGCACATCACATAATATGCTTCTCTGCCTTATTTATTGTATTTGTGGTGAGTCTCTAACGCCACAACCCCCAATATTTTAGTTATTGTCATTAATGTTTTAAAGTTCATGTTTTCTGTCTGTTTCCTGGCTGCAGAGATCATCATGCTGTCCATAATGAAGACCTGATGGACAACTTGAGATGACAGCTGCTCAAAGTTCCAGTTTCCTGAAGATGGCACTGTCAGTCTCAAGTCTGTACCATATGACTTGGACACCGGTCTTGTCAAGACGGGGTAAGCATTGGTCTCTTATATTGATCGGATGCACTGTACAAGCCAACAGTTTGACAAATGAATAGAAGGAAATAACAAAATGTAATATAGTTTTGCAGATAACCTTTTTTGATGGATAGAGTATAATCTGCTTGAGTGGTTATAAATGCAACACTGGGCATTTACATAGCAATTACTTTGCATTACCATACATTATTTTCTGTTTAATGTTATATGTAATACATTGCATATCTTTTTCACCAGGCTGGTTACTGTCCAGTCTTGTATTAATGTGATGATTGATTTGATGCTAGGCATCTGTAAATTCAGGCTCCAAGTCAACATAGACCTGTGTTTTTCTATGTACAGTATTGTTCCCTAGAGCTCAGATTCCTGCTTTAGCTCCAATGAGCGTAACAATAGAAATGTGTAGATTTATCTCTGTAAGCATCATGCTTAATGCACTCAAACAGACTTTTGCTTTGTCTGTTTCCTGGCTGCAGAGATCATCATCCTGTCCGTAATGAATACCTGATAGACAACTTGAGATGACATCTGCTCAAAGTTCCAGTTTCCTGAACACTGTGAGACACTGTCAGTGCCACCTGTCCTCAGTCAAGTCTGTACCAAATGACTTGGACAATCGGTTGTGTCAAGACGGGGTAAGCATTGGTCTCTTTCAGTGTTGGAATGACAGATGCAAGCACAACTCAAACCTATTGATCGGATGCACTGTACAAGCCAACAGTTTGACAAATGGATAGAAGGAAATAACAAAATGTAATATACACTGCTCAAAAAAATAAAGGGAACGCATAAGAATTGCAATTTAACTCCAAGTTAATCACAATTTTGGGATATCAACCTGGCCAGTTAGGAAGCAACACTGATTGTGAATCAATTTCACGTGCTATTGTGCAAATGAAAAAGACACACACATGGAAATTAGGCAATTTGCAAGACAACCCCTAAAAAGGAATGGTTTTGCAGGTGGTGGCCACAGACCATTTGCCTGTTCTCATTTTTTTCCCCCTGAATTTTGGTTAGTTTTGGATTTTGCCAGTGCCCTTACCACTAGAGGTAGCATGAGGCAGTATCTGCAACCCACAGAAGTTGTTCAGGTAGTGCTGCTCATCTAGGATGGCACATCAATGAGTGCTGTGGCAAGAAGGTTTGCTGAGTAAGTCAATGGGAGCCCAACTTGATTCGGCCGCTGTGACGACCCCGAAGGTCGCCGACTCGGGCGCCCTAGCTAACAGAAGTGACTTGATTGTTTTCTATCCATTACAGTCCTACGTGAAAGATGGATACCACATTGTTCCTCTGAAACACATTTAGTTTTTCTCACACTAATGCAGATTGGTGTCCTTGGAAGGTGTTACAGGGGGTCCCCCGCAACATTTTATTATAGCGTCACAATCAATTTAAGCACTTAAACCCTATTTTATGTTTTGGTTGTTGAGCAGATTTGCAAGCGCACAACACATTGCAGTTTAGTGAGGAAAACCTTTAGAATAATTTAGAATTTTGCTTATGTGGGTTCCACACATGGGTCCCTGGCACATGTTTTCAATTGGGGGTCCCTGGCATGTGCACTAATAAATGTCTTTGTTTAGCTGTCATTCTGGTTTTAATGGAACATAATTCACTCTTTCATTCTCAGAAATGGATGATGCAGAGCAAAGCTTCATACGCAGTGCCATTCAGAAGGTGTTGCCAGACCTTCCAGACACACTTCTGCACCTTTTAGAGGAGGAACTCCAAACCCTGGGAGTGGAGACCAATGAGGATTTGACCTTCTGATCTGCAGTCACTAAGACCAATCCAAGCAAGGAGGTCTCTCTGCCTGGAAACCAAGCAGTAAGTATGCCTCGAGCAATTTTTTTTTTTTAACATTTTTCACCTATTTAATACAATTTGATAACGGCATTATTTTTCTTTTTCATTTCACACACATTTTACAGCACAGAGTGACGAAATCCACAGCCAATCTCCAGATTCCTCCACGTCCCTCTCATTCTCGCCCTGATGTTCCTATTCGTCACCAGGCCCTGCATCTTCTCGTCATGCCCATCTCCCTCACCCTGCTGCCCATCAATTGCTGTCAATGGAGAGATTATTTTTTATTTCTTGCCCACCTTTGGAGTGATATCATGGCAAGGTAACTACACACCCCAACTTCTACCAAAATAGTCTTGAACTTTAAGGTATATAAAGTGTATCTGTTGACAGTTTGTGCTGTACAAAAAGTTCAGTTTAAAACAAACAGCCTCTGAAAAACAACAGCCTCAAACAATACCACAAAACTCCAACAAAAATTGCTGTTGCTTTTGTTTCTTCTAATAACACAGCTAAACCAAAGTGGTCTTGCACTTAAAGGTAAAGTGTATACGGTTCATGACAGTTGTGCTGTTCACACGTTCAGTTTTAGAAAAACATATCACAAACAAAATTAAAGTGCTTTTTTTACATACTGCAGAGGTGACTAATTATCCTGAAGAACAAACTTCAAATACCAAAGCTAAATGAAAACATAAAAGAATAGAGTTCTGAATGACAATGTTAACAGTTGTCTGTCAGGCCATGTGTATGCTGTTGAAGAACCGTTCCAGGTTCCACCTTAATCCTTTACTCTCTCCAGTCATGATCAGCCAGATCTTTGATCAGGCAGAGGACTTTAATGTTGACGGACAGCTGCTTTCTGTTTTTATTTCTTTCAACCTTTGTGTCCTTCTCTGGGTTGATGCTGAAGAAACACCTTTGTGGACACAGATACGTTTGAATTAACCGCTATACAGTCATTTGTACTTGAGGAGGAAATATAATTAGTCCCCTCTGCAGGAACTCAAAGAGTGGAGGCCAGAGGCACTGGGTAGTGGATGTTGAGGCAGTAGTAGCTTCCAAACATCAAGCAAACGGCAGAGATGAAGTTGGGAATGTCGTCATTCACAATGGTGCAGTCTACACTCGGCATGAACTGCTTTGAGGCATAGCAGGTGGCTCCTGCAACGAAGATAAAGATTAAACTCCAGACCTGGGACAGGAAAGAACCAAAATAAGCATTGTAAATTGTTTTAATCTATTATTTTCTTACGGTATAAGTGAACACGAACTTACCACATACAAGTATGCATGGTGTCACAGGCAAAGTCTGCACTTGTATTTCGTTTGCAAGACAAGTTTCTTCTACATAGTGTAAGAGGGTCTCCACTTTTTCATCGAAATAGGACAGAAGGAGAAGCACCATGTTCTTCACCTCCTCCGAGCATCCCTCCAACTGCCCTCTTTGAAGGGCCAGCCTTGTGGCAGCCTGGAAAACTCTTCTGTTCTCATCTGCACATTTGGTTTTCAGATAGTTCAGAAGCTGCTTTCCTTGGAAGGTCTCAGGATTTTGAGAAAAAAATATTACAGAATGTAAAAACACTTTAATTTTGTTCTTGTTAGATGCTTTTCTAAAACTGAACGTGTGTACAGCACAACTGTCATGAACAGTATATACTTTACTTTTTTTTTGGGGGGGGGGGGGGTTTGTGGTATTGAGGCTGTTTGTCAGAGGCTGTTTGTTTTAAACTGAACTTTTTGTACTGCACAAACTTAACAGATACACTTTATATACCTTAAAGTTCAAGACTATTTTGGTAGAAGTTGGGATGTGTGGGCAATAAATAAATAAAATAATCTCTCCATTGACTAAAGATTGATGAAAACAACTTGTTGGACACCCAGGAAAATGGTGAGATTCTTGATCAATTTCAATTCCAAAAGCAAACCCTTTTTGTTAACATTTAATGATTATTTTCTTTTTCTTTATTGGACAGTGACATTAGTGATAGAAGGGAAACAGTGGAGTGTGACGGGATGATGCAGATCAAAAGGCACAGAATCGAACCATGGCCAGATTGTCCACCATCGTTGTCAAGGGAGGTATGTAGTTCTACAGTTCAGTGCCTGTTAACCACTTAAAACCTATTTCGTTGACCCCATGGGTCTATCTATACTTTGTCCACTCAAATCTCTTTGCTGAAAATAGCAGATCTGCAAGCCCACAACCTTTAAACTTAAATTGCTTTAAAGTTTAAAGCAATAGGCAATCTAATTTACAAGCTCACAATGCATCACATTGTGGTGCGTGCTTGTAGAAAACTTCCCCCAAGAGTATAGACATTAAAGGAGTAGTTCACCCACAAAATCCTTTTTTTCTATTGATTACTCACCCCATGGAGACTTGAATTCGTATATGTTTTTGTAACATTCCAAAGCCAATAAATCCCCTAAGCCAATAAAGCCCCCATTGATTCCGATAGGGGACCCAAAGATACTTTGGGTCCCCTATCGGAATCAATTGGGGTACATTTATTATAATCAAATTATTGGCTTAGGAATGCAACAAAAAAAATATCCATGAATTCAAGTCTCCATTGGGCGAGTAGTTGATAGAAAAAAAAGTAATTTTGGGAGTGAACTACTCCTTTAAGGTTCAGGTGGTTAATTTCACAACAGAAGGATTCCCAAATCTTTTTCTAGTTATTTCGAACCTTTTTTCAATATCAAAATGTTCCTTTATTATGTTCTTTTTTTGTCATTTACCAGATTATACACTTTTTGATTGCTTTTGGAGAATTTGCTTAAGCCAATGGACATCTGCCCCCTGGTGTTGCTTTGGCCACATAGCTACCCATTTCAGCAGCTACCCTGCCAGACCCCTTATACATGCTACCTTTTGGGCACATCACATAATACGGTTTTCAGCCTTAATTCTTGTATTTGTGTTGAGACTTTAACCCTGCAACACCCAATATTTCAATTATCGTTCATGTTTTAAAGTTGATGTTTTCTGTCTGTTTCCTGGCTGCAGAGATCATCATGCCGTGCGTAATGAAGGCCTGATGGACAACCTTAGATGACATCTGCTCCTGATGGACAACTTTGAGATGACAACATCTGCTCCTGATGGACAACTTTGAGATGACAACATCTGCTCCTGATGGACAACTTGAGATGACAACATCTGCTCAAAGTTTCACTTTCCTGAACACAGTCTGTGTGAGACACTGTGCCAGTGCCACCTGTCCTCAGTCCAGTCTGCACCGAATGACTTGAAAACCGGCCGTGTCAAGACGGGGTAAGCATTGGTCGTGTTCATTGTTGGAATGATGGTTGGATGCAAGCACAACTCAAACATATTGATCGGATGACAGTTTCATAAATGGATAGAAGGGAATAACATGTAATATGGTTTTGCTGATAACCTTTTTGATGGATAGAGTATAATCTCTTGAGTGGTTATAAATGCAACACTGCATTTATATTGCAATTCAATTACAAAACTGATGATTACCATACATTATTGTCTGTTGTGTTTAATGTTATATATATATATATATATATATATATAATAAATGTCATCTCTTTTTCATCAGGCTGTTTACTCTTCAGTCTTGTATTAATTTTGACGATTGTTTTGATGCTTGAGTGGAGGCACTCAAACTGACTTTTGCTTTGTCTGTTTCCTGGCTGCAGAGATCATCGTGCCAGTCCTTGTGAACACCTGATGGACAACTAGAGTCTCAATGAGAAGAGAGCCCTCAATGAGAAGTTCCATTTTCTCATCTGACTTTTTCCCATGTTGAGCACTCTCTTTGGACTGGTCTGGACTCTGTGACATGACTCTTGGATCAAACCAGGGCAAGTGGCACAATGCTTCATGTTTGTTCCACCATGGCTTCTCCTTCATGTATAAAATGGACACATGCTGTTTTTATCAATATCTCAGCACTGCCTTGTGAGTATGCTGGAGAGTTTTTGGATAAGCCCAATCTAGTCATTCTGTTTTTATATTGCCTTTGTAATTTGCCCTATTAATAGTTGTCTGTAAAATCTATGCCAATGTCTTAAATGTTGCCAACCATATGCTGCTGCTGATTTGCTGTACTGTGAGAGGCTGTAATTAGATTTATCTGCTTTTACAATTTACGTTTGCTGAACATCATAATGCCCTATTTTAAAATTAAAATGCCATATATCATATAGTTGTAGTGTGTTTATCACAGAGTGTAATCATGTTCATACAGTATGTTTTTAAAATAAATGACCGTAAACGGGTTTATAACTTCTTCTTTTTTTTAAGCAAATTACCATAAACTGGTTTAGTTTAATTTACGGTACTCAACTAGAACATTTACGGTTTATGGGTACTATACTGTAATGTGTTATACATTGAAACTAATTTTTATGGTAAGGTTCTGGAAATGTAATACATTACCGTAAACAAACAAACAGTTCTAAACTGTAGAAATTATGGTTTATGGATAATATACCGTACTGTGTTATACATTGACAGCATCAATTTTACGGTAAGGTTCTGGCAACCACAGCTGCCAGTATTTTACCGTAATTTAACAATTAATTGTAATTTACCGTAAAAAAAAAACAGTTATCAACTATAAAATGTACGGTTTATGGATAATATACGGTAATGTGTTATGCATTGACACCATCATTTTTATGGTGAATTTCTGGCAATTTCATAGTAATTTGCCGTAACAAACAACAGTTCTCAACTATAAAGTTTACGGATAATATACCGTAATCTGTTATACATTGTCACTGTCATTTCTATGGTGAGGTTCTGGTAATTTAAAAGTAATTTACCGTAAACAAACTGTTCTACAGTAATCTGTTATACATTGTCACCGTCATTTCTATGGTGAGGTTCTGGTAATTTAAAAGTAATTTATCGTAAACAAACAGTTCTAAACTGTAAAATTTACGGTTTATGGATAATATACCGTAATGTGTTATACATTGATGCCATAATTTTTACGGTAAAGTTCTGGCAACCAAAGCTGCCAGTATTTTACCGTAATTTAACAATTGATTGTAATTTACCGTAAACAAACAAACAGTTATCAACTATAAAATGTACGGTTTATGGATAATATACCGTAATGTGTTATACATTGACACCATCATTTTTATGGTGAGGTTCTGGCAATTTAATAGTAATTTACCGTAACAAACAACAGTTCTCAACTATAAATTTTACGGTTTACAGATAATATACCGTATTGTGTTATACATTGACGCCATAATTTTTACGGTAAATTGCTGGCAACCACAGCTGCCAGTAATTTACCGTAAATTTCACTTTTTTTTTTTTTTTACACTACATTTTTTCTTCTGGGGCGTCCCTGGAACTAAATATCTTGAGATGGCGGTCCAATGGGTCCATGGGCAAATACATATCATTTTGGGGGTCCTTCACATGAAAAGGTTCGAGCACCATTGACATAGAAACATAGGTTTTTCAAAAAAACTTAGAAGGATTTGAAATATTCAGACTCTGCACACATTTTCACGATTATTCAAAAATAGCAGATCTACAAGCTCACAGCGCGGCACTCGGTGCCGCGCTGTGAGCTTGTATATCTGCTTTTTTTCGATAGTTAAAGCACAAAATGTGAGGGAATCCTTGTACCCAGGGCCCGGAATTTGGTGCGACACCCCTGCATAGAGAGGGATGGAGAAAGGGTTGTTACCCAGAACTCAATTGGCCGGAAACCTCTAGTGCTGCTACTGCAGACTTCCACAATTTCTCTTTAATCCCTTGGATGCCCCCCCCCTCCGCCCCCCCTCCCCCCTCTCTGATAAAGGCGTTCTCCTCTCTCTTCATTTCCTCTCCTCTTCACACAGTAAATAGTTTAACAGTTGTTGCCATTTGCTCAAATGAGCTTCACCTCTTTTTTCCCCCGTCCTTCCTCTCTCTATATCTCTAACACCAACACCTCCCGAACCCCTGTTAATACACAGCTCAGAATAGCCCTCACACGCACGCACACATGCACGCACACACGCATGCATGCACGCACGCATGTACACGCAACTCGACAGTTCACATGCTTAACCACTTGAACCATGCCTATATTCCGGGGGGATCGTTCGCCGAAAATCTATCCCAATACGAGCTCAAAGTGAGGGAGAGATAGATGGAATAAATAGTCCGAGACATTTACACTAAGATTAGTGGGTTTAAGTGGTTAAAGGTAAGGCTATGCATGACACACATTAACAACGGCGTTGTTCTCTTTTCTTCATACAGTATATACAGTATATTGCTGCCATCCATTAACATCAGAATCAGACAGAGAATCAGACAGAGACAAAAGATATCTACATATTTACACATAACATATCCAAACATTATATCCATGAGGTCTAGAAATAAGGTGCATGAGTTTAGCAGCATGGTATTTGTTCATGACATAAAGACATAAAGACAAAGAACATTATCAGTGTGTTGTAGGGCATTAACGACTTGTGATTTTTGCAAGTCGACTCGACTCAGTAAAATGTTGAGTTGAAGTCGACTTTATTGTTTGATGACATCATCACATTGACCAAAACGAAATTACCTCTGGACTTCATAGAATACCCTAACGCGATCCTTTCTCCCTTGATACAGCTTTTGTTTTGATGTTAATATTATAGATTCCATTGCAACGACCACCATTGTCTAATAATAATCCTAATACCTATTGGATAGAGAGAGAGAATCATTCTGTCCTTGAGAATCAGCAATCCTAAACTGTTTGAATACTGTACACACGCACACATGGAGCAAACCTTTTTTCTTTTTTTGACTTGGAGTCGACTTGTGTAATGAAGTCGACTGAGTCGATTTGTCGACTTTTTGGTTAATGCCCTAGTGTGTTGTACATTAGATTAAGGTGCAGAGTATCGGCAAGTGTCAAGTTCAACCACGTAGTCCACAAAAGGTTGGTACATTCCTCATTGCATTTCAGTCCAGTATATGTTTTCTTCTTATTGTATTGCTGTTGTTCCACAGTCACCTCTTTGATTGATTCTCTTGATTATCATCATCCTCTCTTGTCCTCAACCATACCTCTAGAGAGAGAGAGAGAGAGAGAGAGAGAGAGAGAGAGAGAGAGAGAGAGAGAGAGACAGATTGTTACGGTATCAAAGGTGACAGAGGGTGAACTCGCGGCCTATGACTCACGGCCATCCCATTCAATTAGGGGCTGCGCTCAGATTACAGCCCAAGACGCAGGAGGCAGATGATCTGCTTGCACTGCCAGCGAACCTGAATTAAACATTTAAGTGCCCCCCCTCTCCTCCCCTCCCGTCCCCTCTCCCACGCACCCACCCCCCATCATTCCTTGTTACCTCCAGCGATGGTCTCAACAGCTCCTTCCTCATCCATCACTCCTAGCCGTCATGCTTTGAGGGGGCTGAGTCTGAAATGAAAGTTCCTCTCGAGGAACCAAAGACTATATTGCATGAACCTGTGTTAAATATTTAGGTGACCCTCTGTACTGAGTTACCCCCCAGCGGTGGACTTGGTATAGCCTTAAAAGCGCACGCCCACTTTGGTTGCCAGTTCAGGGCAAGAAAAACAAGTCTTTTTGGGGATCCAGTTCCGAACCAACTTTTGGGGTTCTGAACCAGTTCATTTTCAGTGGAAACACTCTGAGTCTGAACTGGTTCGA
Source organism: Nannobrachium achirus (assembly GCF_963921795.1). Taxonomy (NCBI): domain Eukaryota; kingdom Metazoa; phylum Chordata; class Actinopteri; order Myctophiformes; family Myctophidae; genus Nannobrachium; species Nannobrachium achirus. Next base: position 41,776,137 of record NC_137810.1, read on the forward strand.
AATTAGCCTGAGGAAAAAAAGGACATAACCGGTTCAACCCTGGTGGAAAAGGCTCCACAGGCCTGTAAGGGTCCATTTGGAACCCCCTCAAGGAACCCTGAGGGTCCCTGGACCACACTTTGAGAACCACTGCTGTAACATCTGCAACGAATGCTTCTCATGATGACTTTAAACTTAAGTTAATCTCTCTTTCCTTGCATCTAATAAGCCCATATATAACATACTTAATCCCATTATATTGATTCACGGCGAACATCTGGCAGGACGGCGTGTGTGTGTGTGCGTCTGTGTTTTTCCTTGCATTAACGGAAATGCTAACAACATCTCCGGCACGTTCACTTTAGTCAAATTGAAAGTCCACAATATGGCCATAATTGTCTACAGTACAGTATAGCAGTCATGTGTGCTGCATGCTGCACGTATATAATAACCCCAGAGTACTGGCCAGGGCCGCGGGGGACACTGGCCATGATGTCATAATGAAATTATCAGCCAATTACATTAGAGGGCAATTGGCCATGATTTACTGACTATTCAAAACAATAACGAGCATGCGCCGGCCCATGAGGACCGATGCCACGGACATTAAATGCTGAATGAATCGTGTCACTGTCGGACAGAAACCTCTCATCTCCGTATTTTGACTTTTTGTATTTTTTCGTAGATTAACGCCTGACTTGATCATTCTACAGTGTCACACAAAAGCAGCAAAAGTAGCAGATCTGCACGCTCTAAATGCTGCGCGAAGCGACGTAGTTCTGCCACTTTCGATGCTTTCGATTTAGAATCCTGAAAACCAACCGTTTTGGACATGTGAGGTTTCCACCTGACAGAGATCTTTTTTTCCCTTCTGCTTCTTACTACCTAGCTCTGAGTGCTTGTATTGTATTAGATTTTGCTTCTTATTTCGGAGAAAGCCCTGTAAAAGCCACAAGTCCATTCTTACATCATTTCGAGTGGTACCGCAATAAAGAAAACCCCAGGGCAAAAATGGAGTCTGTTTTTTTTTCCCCTTCTCTTTCTTCTTTTACAGTATAAAAGTCTCCAATTCCCTCTACTGTTGCGGGTCCAAACAGTAGGCTGGGTCGCTGAATCAAATTCTGCCCAGGCAACCGCTTACGGTCGGCCTCGAGGTCGATGTACGCCAGCCGCATAAATTACAGTGTCACCTCCATATAAGCGAAAACATCTTGTGTTACCGCCGTCGCCGTCATACTGGATCTGGTAAAAGAATATAAGTGCCGGGTACAGAGACATACGGTTATGCGGGGAGACAGATGGACAAGTCAGGGACATGATCAAATGTCCTCTGTGATCCCGGAGAGAGCCTCAGGAAAAAAAAGGGACCAGGCCGCGAGGAAACTCGAACCAGCACCAAAAGACAACACGGCTCGTTAGACTGCGGGGAGAAAATACGAGCACATAAAACAAGAAAGAGTCACTGCCACTGGTGACAGAGGGGGAGGAGGGTTGGGCGAGGGTTTTCTTTCATTTCTTTCCATTTTTTGAGGTCGCTTCCTTGGAAGAGACTTAGGGATGACAGGGAGCTCGGTGGCAACAGCTAGGATGAGAGCAACTGGCTGTCTGACAGTTGGCTGTCTCTGAGTCTTCACCATCAAGAGTCCAGACACAGCCATGTCTATACTGTCTCTTCTTCACCTAGAGCCCTTACAAGTCTATTGTCCAATAGTAGACCAAGTACAGAACCAAAGGCCACGTTTACAAAGTAGGGTTTAAGTAATTAAATGTCTGAAAATACATATTTGACATGTAGTTGGGGTCCCTGCTTCATATCTCTCCGCTAAGGGGTCCTTGGCCTGAAAAAAAACGTTGAAGACTCCTGGCCTAGACTTAAAAAGGCTACTGGAATCGAGGTGGTTCTAAGCGGAGATACTGACATACCTGGGCTGTAGCCTACAGTATACGCTCGATGGGGATGAGGGAATGAATGGCCTTACAGGTACTGAAGTAAGTAAATGCCCGCACTGGGTTTTTGCCTAGAAAGGCCTGTCATCCTGACAGGGACAGTCATAGACTCGTAGCTAACAGACCAGTGCAACAGTGCCAATGTGATTATGCCAGCATAGCCTGGTTTCAGGCACTGTCAGTTTCACTAAAGAACAAACCACAGGTGTCACAAAATAAGCTGGTTAGGCTTGTGATGGGTCTTGGCCCGCCGTGGTCATGTTGGTACAGCTCAGCTGGCTGCCACTTAAGGCCACAGTTGTCTAGCTCAAAGCTCAGTTGTACTTGGTAGCGCACCAGTGTGTCATGCACAACTGAACTGCTGATCTGCAAGCTTGTAGATCAGCTATTTATTTGGTGTAGGCTACAATACCGGAAGAAAATCACCCTTTTGGCTCAATATGGTCCAGTAATTGATTCTATACAAAGGCTGTGTGTGCGTGCATGAAGTGTGTGATGTGTGTGTGTGTGTGTGTGTGTGTGTGTGTGTGTGTGTGTGTGTGTGTGTGTGTGTGTGTGTGTGTGTGTGTGTGTGTGTGTGTGTGTGTGTGTGTGTGTGTGTGTGTGTGTGTGTGAGAGAGAGGGAGAGCGAGAGAGAGAGAGAGAGAGAGGGAAAGAGAGAAATGTTTGTATGTGTTTAGGTCATAACTTTATGGTCTGGTGCATTTACTGTAGTGAGTGTGTGCATGTGCGAGCGAGCGCGTGCGTGTGTGTGTGCGTGCGTGCGTGCGTGTGCCCGCCATGCTTGAGTACTGTTCTCTGTCGAGTGCAAACCAAAACCGTTTACCTTTCGGAATTCAAATTCAAAAATTCAATAAAAAAATAAAATAAATAAAATAAAACACAAAATATGGATATAGAGCAGAGGATTCTGACCGACAGTAACGACTTGTCATCTTGCAGCACCCAGTGTGTGTGTATGGCGTAATAAAGTAGAGGTTGTGAAGTGAGAGCTGTGTCCGTGTCACCACGCAGACTTCAAAGGCCATGCGGCCAATGTTTCTGTACAGGCGTGTGTGTGTGCGTGCGTGCGTGCGTGCGTGCGTGCGTGCGTGCGTGCGTGCGTGCGTGCGCGTGTGCGTGTGTGCGTGTGCGGGTGTGTTAGACTCCTCTGCATCTGGAAACACTCATTTGATCTGGCTAGTGTGTGAATAAAGAGGGCTAGTGTAAATATGTAAGAAACGTGTCAGGCTAAAGTCTGAGAAACTCCCGTATGTGTTTGCGTCTGCTTTGCTTCACAGTCTCAGCTTGTTTGTTGCTCTAAAGAATGTAGGCTTTTAACCACTTTAAGCCCCTATAGCCTATGCTTTGTTGTGTGACGAAAGAGCGGAAATAGGCTATCTACAAGTTGCACGGCACGTCACGTCACACCGCACTGCGTGGTGAGCTTAATTGTAGATCTGCCATTTTCGCTATTTTTGAAAACTTAAAAAGAAGTGAAACCATGTGAAAAAAATGTAAATGTTTAAAATGTGCCCAAAATAGGGAGTGTGCTCGCGTAGGCCTACGTGTGTGTGTCCATGTGCCAAGCGCCTGTGCTTCAATATACAGTACATATATGTGTTTGTAACTTTGCATAACTATACGGGTATGAGTGAGTGAGTGCACGCACACGCGTGTATGTGTGTGCGTGCGTGTTTGTGTATGTATAACATTGGACATTTCTATTTTGCATCACAATGCAGACGAATAACAGGAAGAACACACACAGATACGTACAAGCAGATGCACGCACGCACGTATGCACGCACACTCTCTCTATCACTCACGTACACCCTTGTACAATTAAAGAGAAACTCTGACAAAGACAAAACACAAAAGCACACATGCATATTCAGACACATACAGGTACACACACAGCCAATGGTGTACAAGTAGAAAAAAGAAAAAGAGGTAATCCGAACACAGAAGCAATAGCCAGCTGTCTGATTTAGACCCGTCCAATTACATTGCACAGATCGGTTCCATTGGCGCTCATCATCCCTGATAGGCTCTCACAACATTGGCAGAGGGGGAGATGGTGGTGGTGGTGGTGGTGGGGGAGGGGGGGTGAAGAGCAACTGCTGCTCCTCCGCTACGCCGACCATTCAATTGCAATTATATCCTAGGTATTAGCAGATTAGCAGCCAGGCTGACCCTGACGTGGAGCACAGCCAAGACCAAAGCCCTGAAGAGCCAGGAGGCAGGTGTTTTACCCCACTTCCATCTATCCTTATTGTGTGCACGCACGCACGCACGCACGCACGCACGCACGCACGCACACACACACACACACACACACACATACACAGTCAGTAGTGGTCTATCATCCATCTATAGTGCAGCAGTGTGCAGCGTCAGAAGAGATCACTAATTAACCCTTAACGAGCCTCTTTCCAACCCATGGAGGCTCCTTTATTGCTGCTGTGAGCCATAGGACAGGATGCTTTCTGTGACCGTGCGTGTTTATAAGCTATTAACAAAAGCAAATGTTGGCGGAATACTTTGTTGTATTTGCAGTTTGCACCCACAGGTTGGGAACCACTGCTGTAGAGGAGTAGAAACGTCGTTCATTAATAATAACATTTTTTATTTATTTTTTGCACGTTCCAGACAGTTGTCACTCTTTCTTTCCTATTATTCTATGCACCTTATGCTGCTGCTGCTGCTGCTGCTAAACATTCTTGTATTAAGGCATCTGCCTTAATACATATCTGGGGAGGGAGTCAATGTGTTGTTGTAACATCTGCAGACTGATTAGCATAGCAGCCAGACAGGTTTGCACCTGATCACTGAGACAGTCAGCTCTCAAGGATACACATTAATTCCTGCATTTGATGTCAAGACAATTATGGCATACAATATCTAACTATTAAACAACCAAATGTCTGTCTGATGTATGTCTGATAAGAGGAGGAGGAGGGGAGTGTACATAAGGACTAGTGCATTATCTTACATTAAATGCGAGAAACCTCTGTGAGTATGTATGTAAACCGTGTATCTCGAGAACCGTTTGTCCCATCGGCTTCAAATTCGGCACAGATAGACAGATATCCATATATGGGCATAAAAGGACACAGATAGAAAGATACAGAGATCTCCATATACAGGCATAAAAGGTACACAGACAGACAGATAAATATATCTCCATATATGGGCATAAATGGACACAGGCAAACAGATGGTCAAGACGGGTCCTATGACAACAGGTATAATGGGGTTTGCATTAAAGGGTGTGGCATTCATTCCCTATTTACATCATTCCGTGTAGGTCGGTCCCCGACTAGACGCTCGGCCGCCCAAAGAGCGGCCGAGCTTCTAGTTATTATTAATAATAACAATAACAGTTATTTGTCCGTCATTTACTCCACCATGAAGACATTGGGATCATTAGAATGTTTTTTGAAATGACAAAAATCTTGTATGGGGGTCAATGGCACAACACCTTTTCACATTTTGTGTCCAGATACAAACTAATTTGGCGGTACTCTAACCTTTCTTCAGGTCAAGGACCGCCAAATTGATATGTATTTGGGCCGCAGCCCCCCATCTGAGAATGTGTTGTGTTAACTCCCAGAAGAGAAGATACTGTATATTATGTAAACATTCTAAATCATTAAACATTTTTCAAACATTTTTCGAAACACGTCTAAAACAACAGGTGTCAGTACAAGCTCGCCAGAGTGGTGCCTTTCATTGCCAACAATAAACAATGAATAAACAGGTTAAAATGATTATGAAGCACATTTCGCTGGGGACCCACTGGAACCCCCTCAAGGATCCCTGGGGGTCCCCGGTCCCCACTTTGAAAACCACTGGACTAGATGACAGTAAAGCCCTTCCTCTGTGTCTCTACCCACTCACTCTGGGGTGAAAGAAAAGGATCAGAACTGTTAACAGTTGTGTGCCATGCGTACATGTCCACGGTCCTGGAAGCATCACCACCAGTACTCTTCAGCAACTACACTGGCTCCCAGCTTTACTGCATCTGTTTTAAAGTGCTTCTGGTCTATAAATCCATCCATGGCGTGGTGCCTCCCTACTGAGCCAATCAAATCCTCTCTATTTCTACACAACCCATTCCTCTGATGTCCATAGATCTATACTCTCCACTGCACAGTTGTGGACAAAGTTGGCAACTCTTGACTTCTTAAACTGGGAAAGCATCTGTGTCATTTTAGATTTATGCGTTGGCTATTAAAAAACAGACGTACAGCTTTTAGATCTGCTACTTTTCTTTTACGATATTTATGGGTATTTTTTTCCCTTTATTGATGGTACAGTAGGTAGACAGAAAACAGGGAGAGAGATGGGGAGTGACATGCAGCAGGGATCGGGACTCGAACTGCGGCATGCTGTCAGATATCAGAGCCTATGTGGTATGCACCTGGACCGCTAGGCCAGCGGGCACCCCAAATCTGCTACTTTTGATACTTTTGTGACACAGTGTATCGTAGTATGATCAAGTAGGGCGTTAATTGATGAAAAAGCAAGTTAGACTATGGAGATATTGTTTCTGTCCGACAGCAACGATATTCAGAATATTTGTTCACACCTCCCAGGTCTGCATGCGGCTGGTATCAACATGAACATTTCCAGAATTACATCTCCTCTTGTCGATTCACCGTGCTGACTGTCCCTAGCAGTGTGTGCACCACCATCTATCTTCTTGTGTCCCTGTCATATAGTCCTCCCCTTCAGAGCTGCCTCAGAACAAGCCCCAGGAATGTGTCACCCCACAGGGCCGGCAGACACACAGACTAAGTGGGTGTACACGCTATCGGTGTCCTGGTAAGTGTTGGGGGTGGGGGGCAGGGTGATGGAGGGGGATGACTCTTTCCCCTCCTCCTCCTCCTCTTCCTGCGCTTCCTCTTCATTTGTTGGACAGTCACAGTGCTGCCCGGTGCCAGTCGCCCCCTCCGTTCCACAAATACGCACACAGGAGTGCTCAGAGATACCAGGGGCATCATGGCTGGAACACTGTGATAACCTCCTACACTCAAGTGTACTGCAGTGGTTCAAAAAAAGCTTTCCACTCAAATAACATGTTCATCCACGGCACCCCTGAATTACATTGTTATACTTTACAGCACCTTACGTTTATGTCATATTATGGTGCGTATTAAATGTAATCCTTTCACCTTCAGACAAAGCCTGTGTCACAAGGAAAAACTTGACAGGATAACGTACTAATTCCATTTTGACAGGTTGAAAATAACTTATATATGTTGCACTTAACCACTTGAACCCCAGTATCCCTATTCAGGAGGGGAACATAAAACAACGCACCAAGTATTTGTGTATTCGAACACACCCTAGAAGTCCCGTAAAAGACATGCTGTGATTGGCCAGTATTCACTTTGAGTGGCAGCGTGTCTTCACTCGGATGGCGGCCGTGATACAGGCCACTCCAATGAACTGCAGCGGCGAATGAGGTATCCACGTGTTTATATCTATGGCAGGCGCAACAGCATTTCTGAAATGCAATTACCAGAATATATATGCAATACCAGATTTGGATTTTTGTTTTAACACCTTCTAAGCCAAGGGGAGCCCCTTAATGTTAAAACCGTACTATATCGCACATCCCCCCAGGGACTCTCAGCCACGTCGCACATTCCCGGACTTTGTCTTTAAAACCGGAATAAAAGCTTTTGATCCGAAAATCGGCGATCGTCTAACCTTCCCTAGTCACCACTCGTGCACTGATGGCTCATGCAGACCGTGCATGAAGCAGAGGTGACGTCAGCGCCTCTCCTTCTCCAAGGCACCTTCCACCCATCCGTTTACTGTCTACACACTCGAGCTCCTCCTGCAGCCATGCTTGGGGCTATGCTAGCGAAACTTTTCAGGTCTGTTCTTCAGTCACACATGGACTATTTGCGGGGACATTTACGTGAAAGGATCGCGCACGCGAAACGCACGGGGACATCGACGATCGGCCAAAACCCCCATTCTATCCCAACGGAGATCGAGAAAATCATGGTGAGTTACTGGCCTGGGGGGAAAAAAAAAAGAAAAAACAGCGGCGCTGTTCAAGATGGAGGGGCTGCGGGGTCATGTTTATAAACATAATATTATGTCTCAGATCACAATACAATAATAGAAATTTCACGGCTAATCTACCAACCCCCATTCTATTTCGGACTGCAACGTGTTAATAATAATCTACGGTTCTGGGGGTTGGGTTTAATTCCAAATATTATCAAAGTATCCTGTGGCACGCGAGTGTGCTATTCTTACTGGAGCTGAGGAGAGGAGGGGGAGGAGCTTGAACAAGGACGCACTTTATTTTTTCGTAGGCCTATCATATAAAAGTAGAGGATCAGAGATGGTATCATTTGATTGAATACACCGTTTTGGAACCACAGCTTATTGAAGTATTATGTTTCTGAAAACTGAAATTTGGACATTTCGAGCTTCAAATGTTTTTCACTTCTACTTCTACTCCACTCTCAGAAGCAAATATTGTAGTTTTTACTTCACAACAATTATTTGAAAACTGCTAGTTTACAGATTTAGATTATTATTACAAAATATACATTAACCACATCAGCCCTTTTGTATTTTTGATACCTTAAGTATTATTTTGATGCCCTTTTCATTTTTAATAGAGGGTATCACGTGCATACCCGAAAGTTATTTGGGAACGCCTACTGAGTGGCAAAACAATATTTTCTGGCCTTGACAGCACATACATCCAAACAGAAAAGTCCTATCTAATTGCATTAAACCACATTAAGCAACGTTAAACTCACTTTGCCACTCACTCTGCCACGCGATTTGCCATTCACTTTATGCATGCGCATACATACTATACAGGACTCTTTAACAGAGTATTCCTACATTGTGGCAATGATTTTGTAAAAACAAGATATAAAAACAAGATATAAGTACTTCTTCCACCACTGTAATCTTCAAACTTTATTTGATCATTGCCAAAATATACTTTCACTAACTTATTAGACATTGACACTGTCAGGTTGCGATAATGAGAGGTATAATAGCGCCATTCTTCCTCTAAGAGAAGCCAGGAAGTGAGAACATTTTTGATGTTTTCCCCGGCGTTCGGCACGCTTCACACAGAACACGTAAAGTGAAGTAATTAAGCAGCCTCTGATTAATTAAGCGACAATCTATTCTCATTCTCTCCCCCCCCCCCTCCCTAACATAGCACAACAATGTGTTGAGATTCCCCAAGTGAGACCGTCTGATAGAGGAGAATAGCATAATGAACGGGTGCAATTTACTATGGGAGAGAGAGAGAGGCGGTGAAGAAAGTCTAACTAACACAGATTTAAATGGCTTCCCTCCTGCATTAAAATTCATTGTGTTTTCATGAAGGGGCCTTAATTAACAGACTTTTCCCCCCCATTTCCTGTTAACTAAGACTGAGCCAATCACCACACATGCACAGAGGCCTGTTAGTGAAAACAATAACAACTTGCGCACACACGTGTGTGCGCGGGCACAAAACACAAACACACACACACACACACACACACACACACACACACACACACACACACACACACACACACACACACACACACACACACTTTAATTAGATATTGACTCTATATTCCCTACTTAATTAATGTAAAAATACCCTGCTTATGAATATGAATGAACATAATACGTATATACTATATATATATACAGTACAGTAAGTCAACAATAGGAATTCATCATCTAATGTATACAGTTACTTGGCTTCTCCCCTACGTCCTAATGAAAGAGAAGCGACTTAGTGAAATGGGTTTAGTGCGAGAGAGAGAGAGGGGGAGGCTGTGTATGATCACTAGTAATAATATTGGCACTTTTATCTGTCTGCTCCCAGTAAGCAGCCGTTACAACCCCCCCAGCCACCATGAAATCTGATCTGATAAAATTCAGATATTTCTTTCGCTCGCTTTCATTCAATAAAGCTTTTACGCTTCCAGTTTTGGCCTCGGCCTCATACCCAAAAATGATCTGATTCTCTCCTACTATATAACCCGGCAGCGCCATAGGGGCTCCGCGTGAGATCCACGGGGCACTATTAAAATACATTTTCAAAAGAATATCACAGCCCCCTCTCTCTCTGAAGCAAAAAGGCTCATATTATATCACCTCGCCTAGACATGATATACACACTCTCACCAAAGGGAAAGCAAGAGGGATGTAACATGAAAGGGAGAGGGACAGTATTTCACATCCCGTGGCGATCTTATATTGCGTTTCCATTGTGAGGGGGCCAACGAGTGATCCAAGTCATGTTTAATACAAAGTCAGTGATTAATAGGACGTCTGCAGAGAGAGAGAGACAGAGAGAGAGAGAGAGAGAGAGAGAGAGAGAGAGAGAGAGAGAGAGAGAGAGAGAGAGAGGGAGAGAGGAGGGGTGTGAAAAAAAGAAGGCATTGTACTTCTCTGGTTGCTCATGCGGTTCAGGGCCAAACAATGTGATGCTATAGATGTGCCAGAGTCGTCACATTTTGACATGCCTGCTGGCGTGGCAACGTCAGTTGGGTCTTCTTGGGTTTCGGGTCCGGGGTAGAGTGGCCGGTAGAGCGGCCAGATGGGAACCACGAGGTTCCTATGGTTCGATCCCGGGCTCCCCCAGAGTTAGTGTCGACGAAGAGTCCTTGAGCAAGACTCTGAACCCCTAGTTGCTCCCGATGTCCAGGTTTGCCAGGTGTGTGAATGTGGCATGACCGATTCATACAGTACTTGGTCGCAGGCAAAACATAGCAGACCTACAAGCTCACAATGCGTAGCGGACCCGATGTGTTGTGAGCTTGTAGTCCGCTATGATCTGGAAGCGACACCGCCATCATGCCACGCAGTTTCCTGTTGTTTCACCCATGGAGGACGTGGTTCGGAGGTTTAGGCATAGTTTCTGTGAGGTTAAGGTTACGGTTAGGGTTAGGCATGGTGTTTGTGATGGTAGGGTTAGGGTTGCCGTTAGATTTAGTCTGTTAAAGGTTAGGGCCGCCCAGGCCACGCGGCCTGGGCGACACACCAAAGAAAGAGTGAGTCCCGCAGTGCGACGGAGCAGAACATAAGGCATTGTTACTCATTGATATTTTGCTCCTCAGATTTACACAGCCGGTCCATCGATTCAACTCAGTGACCTTCTGGATCCCACGCCTACTCCTCCTTATACCTTCCGTTTATGTCCTACACCCATATTTATCACCCTATTGCATTTACTGGTTAATGTGCATAATGAACTAAACATCTGCTTCAGGCACATCTTGTGCCTTTCCCTTCTTTTCCACAAGTCGTATATTTCTCGATCGGTCGTGGACCCTTTTTACTCCAACCTTTCTGCCTTCCCACCTCTAACATCTTCTCCTCCATCATTTTCTCCTCCAGACCCTGGGTTGATGGCTCCCAACTTCCATCTGTCTCTCCTCAGGAGAGTATTTTTTGCAGGTCTTTAAGTCCGAATGTATCAAAAAAGCAACTGGGTTAAGCACCGTTGGTCTGACCAGTTTAACCATTCACCAGGTTAGCATTCACCAGTGTCGGCAGGTTAGCATTTCACCAGGTTAGCCTTCACCAGCGTTGGCAGGTTAGCATTCACCAGGTTATCATTCACCAGCGTTAGTTTTACTGAGGTTAGGGTTAGGGTTAAGGTTAGGTTTAGGTGTATCTCCGTCCCCAAGACTTTCGTCACCTCCGCGCAGCCAATCACAAGCTTCGGTCTGCCTTAACCCAGTTGCCTTTTTGATACACTCGGACTGAACGACCTGCAAAAAACCTCCCCTCCCCTCCCCTCCCCTCCTCTCCTCTCCTCTCCTCTCCTCTCCTCTCCGACATCCCTGTGTGGGATGTCTATCACGCACCAAGGCCTGCAGAATCTAATTTAATTCATTTGATGAAACCTTCCACTCAATTTTCTCACTCTGACCTTTTTTTTTCGCCTCCCTCCCGTGCACGGACAGGACCCCCATCCCCGCCAGTTTCATGGATCACGGCGCCTTGACTGACGTATAAAGCAAATAAATAAATAAATAAAACCCCTCTCTTTGAGATGGATTGCACGGCCAGGCAGTGTTTCAAATTAAATGGATGCTTCAGCCGGCCACTACAACACACCTTACCTGACACGCCACTATTTATTGGAAGGCTAATTACGCAGTCTGGGGGTGATGAACGGCCTGCGCCGTTTGTTGGCTTAATGTGATGACAACATCAGGAAACCCACACCCAGTTGTTACGCCGTCAGCCAGAGCAACACAATAGGCACTGAATACATCAGCATAAGACAAGGTCACAGCGAATAACGCCATTAAATTTAGTTTTCATGCAGTTATAAAACCCCTCGACGTCAATCAACTCGGCTTCAATAAATCCCCCGCTCCTTTTCAGAAAGCGTTCGCTCGGGCCAATACATCACCGAACCACGTTGGCCCCCTTTTTTTTAGATTAGAAGAGAAAAGTGGGTGCAGTGAAGCGTCTCGCGGGGCCCTCTTGGTCTGGGCACCAATCCCAGGCTAGGTCATTCCTCTGTGTAGCCTCTGGCTCATTGAAAGATGTCGGCAGCCTTCATAAGATGGCCCGCCCGCTTCTGAGCTGACAGAGCCTGACACGGGGCTGGCTCCTGACCACCGCCCCCCCCCCCCCCCCCACGTCCCTAAAATGACCCCCCCCTCCCCAACCCTCCGAGAAACCCAACGCTATATAACTCGGGGGGGGGGGGAGGGGGGGGCTCCTCGCCATTAGCTCCGGTCACCGGCGTGTCCAAAAAAACCTCCACCCTTTAAACCGCAGCCCCCCCCAAGAAGCCTCGCCAGCCGAAAAGTATGGATGAAGGGTGGTCCCTGGCCCCAGAGCACCAAACCCTCTCGAACCCAAAGCCCCCCCCCCCCCCCCCCACCCCCCCCCCTCACCCCGCGCCCCGATCTCTCCAAGAACCTCCGACAGTCCGAGCCAGGAACTGAAAGGAAGAGGGGTGGGTGGGGGGAGCTGCCTGTCGAGCCAAGATGGCTGACATGTGAATGGACGCAGATGCCAGCGGGGAGAATGAAATAAAAAGAGAGAGAACCGTGGCATCGCTGAGCGGGGATCCGCTGGCTGCGCCGCTGAAAGCGGAGCTATATAGGAGAGTAGAAGCGACGGGAGGGATGGCCCGAGGGCAGCCAAAGAGCCCAGGTGACGGGCGGCCGGGACAATGTCCCAGCGGTGAGTTCATAGAGGAGGACGGGTTGTTTTTGTTGTCGCTGCCTACCCCGGGACATGAATGTAATTAGAGCGCTGGTTGAAAGGTCACGGTCTGCACTTTCAAGTGCCATTGAACGCGGCTGGGGCCTAATGTACTGTACCAGGGAGTGGCGAGATTGACTGGTCCCCCCCCCCTGCCCCCGCGCCCTCGTAATGAGCCAGCGGGGAGTGGAGAAGGATCTTTGTCAAACCTGTCCAAAGCCTTCGAGTGTCGGGAAGAAAAATATTGGTATTTTTTTTGTGAAGTCTCGTCCTTTCGCCGACAACTAAATGAATATGAATTATCGTTTCGTTTTTCGAGATGAAGTCATGGTGTATTCATTCAGTCACAACTTTAATGGGTCATCATCATGGGTAATAATAATAATAATACCGCTCAGCCCCAGTTTGCGGTATAATTCTCAGTTTGCTACACAGGATCAATTTGAGATTCAAGCGGTGTTCCTACTGTTGAAAGGATACACTTGAGGTTTATCTGACCGGTCCACTGTGGCTTGAGGCTTCCCAGGAATATAAAGAGCTGCTAGTTTTTGTTTTTGTTTTTTTAGTCCCAGTGATGTCATCTGTTCTAAGTCAGTGGTTCTCAACCTTTTCGGGCCATGGCCCACAAAATAATCATATTTTAACTGGGGACCCCCCACCCTGACGAGCACTAGATGCATTACATTTTGTATAACACAGTGTAAATAGCAGATCTACATGCTCACAACACCTCGCAACGCGAGGCTTTGAGTGCATGTAGATCGGCTATTTTGACAATATATATTTGACAATTTGGCCAATGTTTAATTTGTCACCTTAGAAGCATTAAGACATCACTTTAGAAATGTGCAGATACCCTCTATATACACTTTATTATGTTGGTTTGTTTACTGTTGAGTGAGAAAACAATGTTGCACATTAAGTTAATCATCTGGGGACCACTCAAAATAATCTTTTGTTCTAAGTGAGCATAAAGACCTGGGAGGCATGTTACAATATGCTATGATGACTAAAACTAACACTAAATTGATTGACAATTTCATCAAAACAAATAAAAGCTAGACTAAAATATTAGGGCGGGACTAGTGGAGAAGAGATCCTGTAGAACATATATGTTTGGTTGCGCTCGGGTTTTGCTGCAGCGCATTGTGAGCTTGTAGATCGGCTATTTTCAGCATGCAACCAAGTATGGAATCAGGCATTACGACGACATCAAGACCTGCCAAAATACATTTTGTCGACAAAATCAACTGTACATTACTTTAGTAGACGTATGGTATTTGGTCGACTAAAACTAGACTAAAACTATAACTTTTCAGATGACTTAACTAAGATCACTAAAACTAATAGTTTTATTCAAAAGAATATGACTAAAACTAAATCAAAATGTGCTGTCAAAATACAGCACTGGTTGCAAACAGAAACTAGCTGATCTACAAGCTGTGGCTCTAAATCACAAAAGTTTGGGAACCTCTGCTCTAGATCGCAATACATGCATTTAGCAGCATCTGTGCAAAGCCCTGTATGCAGTGGTATTACTCGTAGTAAAGTGGCTATTTGTTGCTTGTAAGGAAGGAAGCAAAGCACAATGTTGAACCAAAAAGACTCAAACAGGGTCCTCTGCATGTTCTTTACTGTTTCATGGCAAGCGAACCACTTGATATTTACTCCATCTAATCACCTTTAATCTTTTACTTATACAAGAATCTCTCAGGGTGAGATTTAAAATAAAAGAAATAGTTGTCCTGCTTAATTTAATTCTACTGTTAGTTACACACAAGTTGACACAACCTCTGAAAGACTGGGGAAGGACACAGTTTAACGGAACAGTACACACTCATTAGCATGTGTGTAAACTCTCTCTCTCCCTGTCTGTCTGTCCAATGGAGCGCTATGCAAACAGACCAAATTACAGCTCTTGGACATGGAGTCTATCAGCCACAGTCTGTCACTGGACCATGCCAGCCAAAGCCTCTCTCTCTCTGTCCCCACAGCATCCCCCCCCCACCCCACAATGCTCCCCCGTTTGCTGGTGGCTCCTTCTGCTGTGTGTGGAGGGATTGGAACGGACTGCATTGGCATTCCTCTAATCCTGGTGAGTCCATCTGTATTTTTATATAGTTCAGGCATTTAGCTCATGGATACAGAGCCTTAGAATGCAACATTCAAAATGCTCTTCTCTTCGATGTGGCTTAGGAAAAGAACAGCAGCAGCTCTGGTTCTTAGACGTATAACATTAGATTAAAACTAAATGGAGAATTTGTTATAAAATTAATTTTATGAACTTTGCTTATTGTGTAAGACTCATGTAAAATTATAAGATTATGATGTCCCTAGTGCAATAAACCCAATACCAGGCAATGCACGCTTTTATTATAGCACATTCAAGGCAAGGCAATTCAAACAGTTTTACACAAAATATTAAGACATATTACAGAAATACATCTGAATACAAATAAAAGTTTGATTTGAATGAATAGAAATAAGAATAAGATTAAACAAAACTAACCAGTAAGACACCTCAGGGCGACAAGCGCCATGTCTTGGCCATCTGGCCAGTGATGTATAACGATGACATCAGGGATCTCCATATGGGCATAAAAGGGATTCTGGGGAATACCCATACATGGACTTTTACATAATGGCAGACAGAACGGCACAGACAAACTGACATAGTATTTACCACCAGTAAGACTCCCTTATCTCCACAAATAGGCCAAAAGTTTGTTTTACCAATTATCAAGACATACGGGCAGTTGACAGTTTGCCATGGTTACTCATTGAAGGTGAATCTCCATATATGGAGATAACCTACGCATCACACTAAGTCTGACCTCACCAGCCCATATTTGGGCATGAGCAACTTATGTCTCCATATATGGAGATATGATGACATCACACAGTCCTCAGCCGATGATGTGGCGTGATGTCATACAATACACAAACGAGCCCTTTAAGGGGCAATTCTTGCCAGGAAAGAAGCATTTCTTCAACTCAGACCTTATCACCAGGGTTGGCTTATAGCAGCTGTCGGTAGGACCATATATGGATTCTGTTAGTGTGGATCTCCTAACAGGGCATCATCTGGGATACAATCCCTTTTATGCCCATATATGGAGATCCCTAACAGAATCCCTTTCATGCCCATATATGGAGATCCCTAACAGAATCCCTTTTATGCCCATATATGGAGATCCCTAACAGCATCCCTTTTATGCCCATATATGGAGATCACTAACAGCTAACAGAATCCCTTTTATGCCCATATGTGGAGATCCCTAACAGAATCCCTTTTATGCCCATATATGGAGATCCCTAACAGAATCCCTTTTATGCCCATATATGGAGATCCCAAACAGAATCCCTTTTATGCCCATATATGGAGATCCCTAACAGAATCCCTTTTATGCCCATATATGGAGATCCCTAACAGAATCCCTTGTATGCCCATATATGGAGATCCCTAACAGAATCCCTTTTATGCCCATATATGGAGATCCCTAACAGAATCCCTTTTATGCCCATATATTATGGAGAAATCCCTGCTCTGAGTATCTGACATCAGTGTGATGTCACCTGTTTATGCCCATATATGGAGATCCCTGCTCTGCGTATCTGGTTGCTATGGTAAACAGTTGGTTGCTAGGGTAAATAAACATGGTTGCTATGGTAAACAGTTGGTTGCTAGGGTAAACAGTTGGTTGCTAGGGTAAAACCATGGTTGCTAAGGTGGTTGCTAACGTACACTAACAGACCAGCAACAACAGACTGTTGCCACAGCAACGTACACAAAGGTTTGTGTACACATGTGGTGTGATGTCATACTGATGCGGAGATATGAGCAGGGCAAAGGTGTGACGTGTGACGTGTGACCGACCGACCGACCGACCGACCGACCGACGGACGGCCGGTGGAGGTTTTCATAGTAAACTGCTCCCTGACGGTCGCAATCAGGCCTTATATGGATATCTAGATGGGTGGTGAAAGTCTTTTGTTCCATATATGGGCATAAAAGGGATTTTTTCCCCCCCCTGGCATCACAGGGATCTCTCTAACAGGGCATCATCTGGGATACAATACCTTTTATGCCCATATATGGAGATCAGTGATGTGGACATTAGGGATCTCCATATATGGGCATAAAAGGGATTTGTTCCCCTGGCACCACAGGGATCTCCATATCTCCATATGTGGGCATAAAAGGGATTTGTGACACGGAGGCGTTACATGGAGACAAGATGTGACCGTTTTCATACTAAACTGCGACCTGTGGTCGCAAAAATACTTATCAAGATTTGAATGAATAGAAAATAGGAATAAAATGAAATAAAACTAATAAAATACGAGTTACAGCGAGAAGTTACAGCGCAGCTCAAGAAATGAATGAAAGAAAACATAAGTAAAAAGGCAAGTGGGCAAACAGAAAAGTCTTCAGCTTTGATTTTAAAATAACTAATAGTTGCAGGAGACCCGCAGGAAAATCCTGGGCGTTTGTTCCAAATAATGTGGAGCATAAAAACACATTACTTTAGTTCTGACTCTGGGGGACAGAAAGCAGAACTGTCCCACATGACCTGAGAGGTCTGGGCCGACGCTTAGTTCATAACAGAACAGAAGATCAGTTAAAGAAAAAAAAGTATTTTGGCCCCCGAAACAACATTCAGTACTTTATAAATCATCAACAGTAAGTATTTTGAAATCAATTCTTTGACAGACAGGAAACCAGTGTTCTAAGATCCGTGAAGTAGTTGAGTGATACGGTCGAAAAAGAGCCAAGCGCATGATTTATAGTTATAGTCGCACGCTAGGTGTTGCTGCGTGCCGTAAATAGCAGAGCTACAACATCAGCTACAGGCACGTGCACACATAAACATCAAAGGGGGCTTGAGCCCCTGCCCTTTTATCCGTCTGTAAAAACGTGCCCTCTCCAGACCATGAATGCATTTTTTACAATGGTGAAAACAATGCAAAGAGAGAATTGCCATGTCCAAACCCTCCTGAACTTGAAAGCAGCATTTTATGTTGAAAGAATTGTCCTCTCTGCGTAGAAACCAAGCATCGAAAATGGCCGACCTCCAAGCTCACAACGCGACGCAGCACGACACGTTGTGAGCTTGGAGGTCTGCTATTTTCGATATTTTCACCAAAAGGGCCCTTTTAGAAATTTCAGCCCCTGCCTCAACATTCTCTGCACGTCCCTGATCAGCTACTTAGTTGTGAGCCTTTTCGTGAGTGCATAAATCAAGTCGACCGCATGTGACCGATGCCTGTCACCGCCGCTGTACAGTAGCTTGTGCCCTTATTCATTCTGTCATATCAGCCACCTTCTCATGTGGTACACACATGCTCACCGTAGCCATGTACAGTCACCACAGGAGCAAAAGAAAAGCGGCCGCGGAGGACAGATTTCCACCGACCGCTGGCTGCTACCGTTCAGGATCCCACCCAGAGAACAGCTTGACCCTGATAACCAGTTTGTTGTGAATACCCGTAAGCCTTTTTTCCACTGAATAGCCTCGGCAAGGTATGCATGCATAGTGTGTGTGTGTGTGTGTGTGTGTGTGTGTGTGTGTGTGTGTGTGTATGTGTGTGTATGTGTGTGTGTGTGTGTGTGTGTGTGTGTGTGTGTGTGTGTGTGTGTGTGCGTGCGTGCGTGCGTGCGTGCGTGCGTGCGTGCGTGCGTGTCTGTGTGCGTGCACGTGCGTGTGCGCGTGCGCGTGCACGCCTGGACTTGCTGTGCATGCGTACGATGCGCTTTTTTTTTGTCCCACCGTCTTTTCCCCCCGCAGGGCTATATTGAATTATGTCTCTGTCAGGTCCCTAAGCCCCCCATATTTCCTGCACTCTGAGGCAACGACCTGCGTTCAGGATCAAATTTTCCCTCATGCTGCCACTTTGTGTGTCCCCTCCGCTGCACCCCTCCCTCCCCCTCAGATCTTTATCCCTCACGTTCACTTCCACTGGCCCTGTGTGGACAATGCTGCATTTATACCGGGGTGGGGGTTTTAAAGGATCTATCTCACCACCACAGGAAGAACATGCAGGGGGATCAGCCGCGTGGACCCTCCCGCCACGTAATCAATCAAACCTTTAACACATGCACCGCCAAGGTCCGCCATTGACGTAATAACTCGTCATTTGAAATCCAACGGTTCACCGCAATGGACAGTTTTCAGTGATTGCGCTAGAGGGCGACCTTTACCGGTCGTCTTACCGGTTGGATTTTAAAAACAAATAGGCTACATTTATCTCAGATTATTTTCCCAGATTGTGTTTTTGGTCAAATCAGACGCTAACCTAGGAACGCATTATTGTGGATATTTAAAAAAAAAATAAACATCCGCCTGGCCATGTGCTAACCGCGCGCGTAGCCACCTAGTCGGAGTAATGAGACATCCTGCCGTGTTAGGTGCACAAAAAATAGCAGATCTACAAGCTATGTGCGGCCTATTTTCAGGGCTTTACAGGGGAAAAAAGGCATGCCTGCCCGATCAAGGCCAAAAACGACAAGGTGTAATATTTATCTCAGTCGCCCCAGTCAGCTTATTTAAAAAGCTATTTGGCCCCACACTACAGTGATTGGCTTAATTGCCTGAATGGCCAATTAGCTCTGCTAATGTGTATATTTCCCATCATGCAATTGGATCTGGAGGCAACAATGACAGAGCGCGGTGCGGTGGAGCTGAGGCAGATGGAATGGCTGCTGGACGCTCCCAGACCGACAGCCCTGACAGCCCCAGCACTGCTGCATGGACTCCAGTGTCTGAGTCGTTAATGGTGAAAGAGCTGGGAAAATGTCTCTGATTGCTCTATTTTCTCAAATGAGGCAATTAAGGAGTACAGGCTGAATAGAGATCAAGCTCATCCTCACTGTGCCAGGATAAATTGAACCAGAACGAGAGAGACAGAGAGCGAGAGAGAGAGAGAGAGAGAGAGAGAGGAGAGAGAGAGAGAGAGAGAGAGAGAGACAGACAGGGTTTGAAGCGTGTGGGGGCCTTTTTTGCACCTCCATCGATTCCCTCTCTTAGCCCCCAGAAGAAATAACATCAAGGAATCCCGGTAGAAAATTGATCAGAGTAGCTAGCGAGACACCTTTCATATCAATAAAGATAAACTGGGCAGACTACTGCCAACGCTGAATGAATTAAATGCATCTGAATGAAAATCGTCCAGGGACTTGACAAGAGGAAATGGATGGAGGAGGGGAAAAAAAGAAAAAAGAAACACCCTATTGTAGGCGTTCATCTCCGCCTGGGAAACTGGCAGGAAGAGAGAACTTGGTTCCAGAATGCAGACTGATCAACTTCCTTCAGGGACTTTGAACGCTTTGACGGCATCAAGGCGAGTCTCTCTCTCTCTCTCTCTCTCTCTCTCTCTCTCTCTCTCTCTCTCTCTCTAGTTATTGATAAAGCATGGAGCTAACAAAGCCTTACATTCATGTATACATCTGGGTACGATGGGCGGCACTACCTGCTGCTGTGTCTTCTCCATCCCACACTGTCTGACAAGATGAGATAGATTTGGGCCAGCTGTGGTTCAGGAGGTAGAGCAGGTTGGCCAATCGTATATCTATTTTTGCCAGACCCATGAAATGGGTAGGCCTACATAAGCAAATGTCTGTCCGGGTTTTCTATATAAAGGGTATATATGATGATGACATGATGATGACATGCCTACAAAAGGCATGATGTCATAAATGATGATGACAGACAGGGGGTCTGGCACAACCAGGTTGACCTGGTCTAGTTTTAACCACTGAGCCTGTATCGAGGGGCGTACCTGTAATCGAGCATAGTGGCCCATGATGTCATGTTTAAACAACCAAGACAAGAGTCGATCAAGAAATTATTACGGTAGTAATAATAATACTAGTAAGAACGCCTCAGGGCGACAAGCTTTGGCAGAGGTCACGCCATGTCTTGGCCGTCTGGCCAGTGATGTATATCGGACCATTTACCCATATACCGGTATGGAGACCCCTGGTACCCATAAGGAGATGTATATTGTACTGTATAATATGGAGATATGCGGTGAGAGCCCAAACATGCTTTCTCAGTTATACGGTCAAGCTGTGACCGTTCACATACTAAACTGCGACCTACGGTCGCAATAAAGCCATTTAACACTTATTGCACATTAATGAATGGTTGTTTTAATGATAGGCAAAATATTTTGTCATCATCTATCGTCTTTCAACTAAATATTAGAAAATGTCAAATATGGGGATAAAAGCCTGGATCAATAAGCAGGATCGATAAGGTGCTCATTGTCTTTTTCCAACAGAGTTACCATAACTCGATAAGGTGCTTATTGTCAATTCAAAAAGTAACGAGCTCCAATCCTAGTTCTATACCATTGTTTTAAATCCCAAAGGTTTTCTGAAAAACTCATGTTGCTATATAAGTCAAATCTAAAATGCGACAGATGCTTTCCTGTTTCTAACAAGTTAATACTGCTAATTAACTGAGAACATAATTTGAAACACACACACACACTAGCCTGGAATGTTAACACACCATCCACCATAGTGCCTCCCATGAGTCCCATCCATGCCAGCCAAGCATAGCAGCAGCTGAGGCAATGGACGTCTTGGGGGAGGTTATACATTTAATGCAAAGAAATATGAAATCTGTAGAATTCCTTTCATTACTTACAGTGCAATTAGTCCCCGTTATTATGTGGGATGTGTGTTGAACTGTTGATGTGTATTAAAATTGCATGAAGGCAGTTGGTGGGTTGACTCAAATCTAAAGGCAGTTATATGTTAAGCTTTATTTAGCATGCACATTTCCTTTGAAAATGAACTAATTGTAATGTACTAAAGTGTGCTTAGTAGCTTGATTCCTTCATCTGCCCTAGCTGCAGTACTGCAGACGTTTTCTAGCCCGGCTGTTTTTAACCGCTTTCAACCTGGCGTCCCTTTGGTCATGTCATGAAAATAAATCCAAAATGATCCCAAAATAGCCGATCTACAAGCTTACATCGCCTTGACCCTGATAACCACTTTGTTATACTCATGAGACTTTTCGAATATTCGTGAGATGTGAGAAGTAGATCGGCTATTTTTATTATATATATATATATATATATATATATAAAACAAAATAAGTACCGTAACTGTTTTGGACATATGAGGTGATTTATTTTCATCTACCCATCATCATCCTTGGTGATGTTGGTTAGTGAGGCAGGCAGCTGGGTAACTCACGAGAGATGCTCTCTCATCACCAATCAGCCCCATCTGGGGAGCCAACAGGTGTCTGTCTTTCACTGCCGTGTTACTCTGAGACCAGCCAGCTGAGGCTCATGTGTCTCCACTCGCAGCCATACTTATACACATCACGTCTTCTAGCGTCCAATTTTACACAGTCACAGTCTGTGCCTTAAGCCAATCAAATTGTTTTCATGGAAACCGCTTCCATAATCCTGGCCGTCTTCAAAATGTGACACTTAAGAAAAGGTACTTGAGCCTTGAGATGAAAATAGAAAAGTGAGAGACAACTTTACACGTCAAACTCCTGGCGGTCACTTCAAGACTCCTCAAGGATTCTGGAAGCGTCAGCCCCCGGTGCGGTGGGGTTTGCTCGGCGTGTCGGTCCGTCCGTCCGTCCGGTCTGTCTACGCCTGCAGATGGAGGCCAATTAGCACATGATGAAAAGCTCTAGGAAGGGCGGCCTTCAAGTGTGTCTTTGTGCCGCGCCAGATCTCTCTTTGAGATTACTAAACACCTGCTGCCCAATTTGACATGAGATTAAAAACCGCGGCAGCAGGACGCGTCGTGAGAGGCAGAAAGCAAACAGCGGTGGCAGGAGACGTCACGACTCAGCCAGATCTAGCCGAGGAAGGAGGGGGGAAAAATCCCCACCGAGCAGCCAAGAGCGCAGAAAGCCGATACCCAATATCCAATCAAGTCTGCTAAGTCTATTGGAAGTATAAGGACATTCCAATCTGTATTAAGTATATGTTAGTCCTTTCCTGCGCTATAAATCTGAGGTAAATTGGTGGGGGCTCAAATGGCAAGGGCTCAGAGGGGCACTGACAACATGTCTGGCTCATAATGACCCATGAAAGCGCTTTGACATCGGTAATAGCCGCATTCCGACAAGCGGAGAACGAGTGCACGGGAGGGACTTCTTTTTTCCCCCTTCTCCTTTTTTCGAATGCAAGCGGTTTCCTCTCCCTTCAAACCTGTCGTCCTTTCATTCCCAGCGATGCTGCAGAAGTGTTCTCTCCCACAGTGCCTCTCTCTCTCTCTCTCTCTCTCTCTCTCTCTCACTCTCTCCTGTTCTCCAGACCTGGGGGCAAAGGGAAGTCTCTCACACACACTCTTTCTTCTTCTTCTTCTCTCTTTTGGCAGCCGCCCCATCCCTCTCTCTCCATCCCACTCTCCATCTCTCACCTTTCCGCCGGCATCCTGCTGTTTTTCATTTCTCCTCCCGTCCGGCGAGATGTTTTTCTGTTTTTTTCCCTCCTCCTCCTCGTAGAGAAACAGCACAGCGGGGAGTGTTTCAGCAGTTCATAAATCCCCCGCTCCGTTGTCCAGAGGTCTCATTTGTTATCCTCTCAGGTCCCCTCTCTCTCTCTCTCTCTCTCTCCATGTGGGGAAGGCTAAGAGCTGATCCCAGCAGGCCTGGCAGAAGCCTGGAGGTATCTCCTTATGTTTAGTCCCCTTTAACTGCTACAGCATGTGTGGCGCGGAGCCATGGGATGTCTGCCGTGGCCTTTTCACGCCTAACAGTTGCATGTGAGGAGGGGAATACGAAGGGTTGAACTAATCTGCATTTGACTTGACTTTCAACCTGGCAGCTATTAGTCCAGTCTCACAGCCCATTATCCCGGCACCATCCGTTTTAAGACCGGCTGTTTCACACGAGACCCCAGCAGGTCACGTCAATACCTCTCCACTGTGTCTCCCACCGCCGTATAGCCGTGGGTCTAAGTAAGCATTCTGCGGTATTATTAACAACCATCCCATTAATTCCCATTATTGCATCTGAGGAAACGGGAGTCACCTTCATCTTGACACCTACTGACAGATGTTCCAGCCAGGATATCAATCCAGTGATTTCACTTCTCCTGTAACTGATCTTCATCGTCATCTGTTTTTACGTCCGGAGACTCCCGTCCAGGACAGGCTTCAGACGCACCCCTTGCAGGAGACTTGGCTCAGATCTGAACCCATTTGATTTGGCGTAAGAAACCCGTTGTGCCCTTGCTCACGTCGACGCCGGGCAGGGTTCGAACCCACAACTTTCTGCATGGAAGGCGTATGCTCTAACTAACCGCTACACTATTGAAGTGAAGGGAAATTACCTATGACCCACCTCACTCCAGTGCTTGAGTCAAAGTATAAGCACTGTATACTCCTCCTGGTGAAATATTATTGATGAATCCAGAAGGTGTGAAAATAGCTGATCTACAAGCTAATATGCCTATATATGGACATATTGTTCGGATCAGCGGTTCTGGACAACCCCATATCCAAACTACTCAACGGATGGGCCCACAGCCCACACTCCCTTGAATCCTTGGTGATGTGTGCACGTTAGAAGTCGTCAGTCCCATATATGCACATGACCATAATAGGCATAGCAGTCGGATCTGTGGCTCTGGACATATACGGGTGTATCAGGGTTTTTTTATGGTTATGTCTGAGTCATAGTGACATACCTATACATGGGCGTATCAGGTTTGTTTATGGTTATGTCTGTGTCAGAGTGTAGTGGAGTAAAAAATGTTGCCTTTGAAATGTAGTGGCGTGAAAATCATATAGTATATAAAAAAGGTTAAGTGTGGATACTGAAACAACATAGGCTACCGTCCAACACTGCTCAAACCAGCCACTTGTGGCATAAAAGTGAAAATCCCAGGCGTGGCAGGTCTGGTATTTTGTTGTGTTATTCCGTTACCCACTAAGGGACGTTGAAACGACCAGCTGGGAAGGTAAGGCATCACTCCCAAGGGCGTGACGGGAGGTACAGCCCCTTCAGTTTGAACTTAACAATTCAGACTGCTGTGCTGCTTGCCTGGTGGAACCGGAGCCCGAGCTGGACAGGTAGAACAGTTTGATCTCTTCCTGGCTTCCCTGGAGGTATGGGCCCATGGTGTGCGCTCACACACTTGAAAGCAGTCGTGGAAAGTAACTACAGTAAGTACATTTACTCAAGCACTGTAGTTAAATACAATTTTGTGGTATTTTTTACTTTACTGGAGTATTTCCAATGTTCGATACTTCCACTCCACTACATATATTGTAGCCTGACACTCAGCCTGAATTGACATTTCGTTTCACTCCATTATTCAGTCTGAACTCACTTCCACCGAAGGCGATTGCAGGGATGGCGTTGCCAAAAAAAGGCAGTCTTCAGCGATTGGTTCAGTGTGGCTGGCTAGTGGCTAGCCTATTGCTTGCTAGTGCTACTTGCTAACCAAAGAAACAGTCAGAATAGGAGCACTACGAACTAGTAATCAAACACAACATAACATCCCTGCTACTGGTGTTTCATAGCGAGATCGATACGATCTCATTTTACCGCAAAAAACACACATGAGTTCTGGGAAACCCCCACCCACGCTGATCACAAGACGCTGATTCACGACGCTGATTCGCCGATCGGATTTTCAACCGAGGCAGGCCTCTTCTTATGAGAGCGATGCTAGACCTGAATCGCCAAAAGAAAAAATTTAAAGGGGTGTGGCTAGCGATTCAGGGTCTGGAACTAGGCTACATATATTGTACTTTTACCACAAGCGTAATTTGATAGGGTTTTTGGGTTTTAAAAACCCAAGGGCCCCCCCTAGTGGCGATTTTTTGTTTTTGTTTTTAATAGGCCTAAATAAAAATATACGCCCAATGCGCCCATATCTACATACATTCATACCAGGATATTATATGTATTTAGTCATTTCCAATATATTAGGGGTAATCATTGTAGTTTGCGCTTAAATCGCGCAAAGACAACAGACCCGGGCCCCTTTGATCAGGGCCCCCTTGATCCGAAAACCCATGGGGAATAAGGTCTAATTTCGCCACTGACTTTTACGCCACTATTTGAAAACTTTTAGTTACTACTGTAGTTACTTTGTAGCTTTGTATTATTATTACAAAACATACATTACCCACTTCAGCCCTAGTATAAAGATTTTGACCATTTGAGAATAGTCGATCTACAAGATAAATCTGCTATTTTCAAAATATTTCATTTGAAACTTGAAATGGGACATTCTGCATAATGAGTAATTTCTACTTTTGGTACTTTAAGTACATTTTGATACCAATACTTTTGTAAATTTAGAATTCCGATCTTTTACTTGTAACAGAGTCTTTCTAAATTGTAGTATTGATACTTTTACTTAAGCGCAGGGGAAGATGGGTCAATGGGAGAACAAAGGTTTTGGTATCCGTCCAGTGTTTGGAGGTTTCCATTCATTTTTCTCTTTTTACCTGAATTCATCATGCATCAAAATATACTTCAAGTAGTAGGCTAAGTAAGTAAAATCGCTTATTATGAATGGCCCACTTCATATAAAAAATAACACCCATGTGGAGCGAGCGGTGCAGGCTGCTCACGCAGCTGAGGCCGTACTCATAGGGACATACAATGTGTGTATGTGGGTGTGTGCGTGTGTGTGTGTGTGTGTGTGTGTATGTGTGTGTGTGTGTGTGTGTGTGTGTGTGTGTGTGTGTGTGCGTGTGTGTGTGTGTGCGTGTGTGTGTGTGTGTGTGTGTGTGTGTGTGTGTGTGTGTGTGTGTGTGTGTGAAATGAAATTTGTACTCAAGTACCAATACTTGAGTAAGTGTACTTTGTTACTTTCCACCACTGATATTACACTTATACACAGCTCAGCTCCAAATTCCAGACTCGTAGCCTACTTTGAATCAGATCACGTTAGGAGAACTGCTGCTGCCACAAGTTATCTGTGGCGATATCTATGTGCGGCTCAAAAGTGCAATTTAAGGCTAATCTGTCAGTATTTTCTTTTAAAGAACTAGATTTAAGTCTTTGCAGCTGTTTGAATTGAGTAGACATCTTTTCTGTTTAATTTTCAGAGTGATCAAAGTGTTGAAAACACCACCGCTCAAGGTTGTTGCAGCATTGAGCAGCGCCGCCCAAATCAAAACTTCAGCCCACATAATGCATATATCACTTGCTGTTGGATGAAAAGCTTGAATGTCCAAAACTGTTCCTTTTCTATTGCCATTTTAAAAACACTGTCTACTGTCTACAAGCTCACAGCGAGCTTGTAGACCTACTAGGTTCACTACTTTTGTGCTACACTCTTGTACGATGAAGTAGGACATTCATTTACAAGAAATAACGTTGAAATATGGATCGGGTTTCTTGGCCGACAAAAACTATTTTTTTAAAATCTTTTTTTGTATTGACGAGACACAGAGAAAAAGGGTTAATTATCATCACAGAAAAAGTAGATTGATGGGTGCCCACTGGCCTACTGGTCCAGGCGCATACCACTTAGGCATTGCCACATAGGCATCGATGCCTGGCAGCGTCGCCGGTTCGATTCCCGATCCGGACAGCCTTTGCTGCGTGTCACTCCCCATCTCTCCCCCCATTTCCTGTCAGTCTACTGTCCTGTCAATAAAAGCATAAAAGCCCAAAAACTAATCTCAAAGGAAAAGTAGATTAATAAATAAACAAAGTCAAGA
Organism: Nannobrachium achirus; assembly: GCF_963921795.1. NCBI lineage: Eukaryota > Metazoa > Chordata > Actinopteri > Myctophiformes > Myctophidae > Nannobrachium > Nannobrachium achirus. The sequence continues at coordinate 41,803,939 of NC_137810.1, forward strand.
GAAGTTTACAGGTATATCTAAGTATCTGATTCTGAGGCGCTCACCTCAGAGAAGGAGCATTTCTTGAGAATCAGTCCGGATCGAGGGATGTGAGGGTGTTTGTGAATGTGATAATAAGCGGTTGCCGTCTATCATGAAAACTGGCAGTTGAGCCTCTGACAAGGACTTCTACCCCTAAGACAACACTGTGTCTGTTTACTTTAATTAAAAGCCTTTGGTAATGTCCAGTCTTTTGGCAACGTGGCCAAACAGACACGATGTGGTAATGTGAAAAGAGAGAGGAACATCAGGGTGGAGGAAGGATGATAGCATGCAGGGCTTTCTCACACTCCAGGCCCCTGGAGGACTGTCCACTGACCACAGCGCCTTGGCACCGCAGTCTGTCTGTAGTCCATCCAGGACCGCTGCCTGTCACTCAGTCCTGACAGACAGAGAGACCCCACAGACCGACTGACTGACTGACTGGAACTGTCAAGTGGTGTGTGTGTGTGCATGTGTGTGCATTACTTGTGAGGACTGACCAACCAACACTCGGAGACGGCGCGTTGAAAGCCGCAATTGCACATTTATTTTGAAAAGAAGAGGCACAGTGGTATAGGGGAGCCAAACTCCCAAGAAGGTAAGTACTTAAATAAGGTAAGTAATGTCACAGTTCAACTGAAGTTCTTCCTGGTCCACCGTATTAGTGCAGTCTCATATTCATGCTTTTCAGTCCATAATCATAGCCATGCACTTTCTTCCCAAGCTCGTTTCAGCAGTCATCAGCAGAACATATATATTGCAACATATTGCGCACAACATATTGCAATGCAATGTGTTGTGATCTGCTTCTTAAAAGAAAATAAATGGTGTTGGCCTACAGTATATGAACATGTACACAATAGAGACGTGCAGGTTAAGGCTGAGCATTGCCTGCATAGAAAGACCGCACCTTATACAGGGTGACAGGAGAGGAGGGAGGACAAAAGAAAAGATGGGAACAATGGTCGGAGAATGGACTCACTTGAAAGTTAGTTGAAACTCAGCGAGGCAATGAGAGCAGCCGAGGTCAGAGCTGGTCAACAGATCGTCCGTGGTGCCCCAACGATCCTCCGGGGTAATGGGATTTATATGAAGGTGATTGCCAGTTGCTGCCTGGGGGGAAGAATAGGATTTGGTGAAAAGGAATAAAGGCAAATAAAAATGCACTACTAATAGCAATAGTAATGCAGAACTGTTGTAATGCATGTGTGTGTTCGTCCATGCGTACGTATGCATATGTGTGTGCGTGTGTGTGAATTTGCACACACATGTGATTTCTTACAATGATACCGAATCCTAATCCATAATCATAATTAATATCGCATTTTAATTCAAGCCGCCACATCGTTTGCGGTTCCCACTCCGACCAGAACATCAGTTTCCCGACAGGCCTGGAGAGGAGGAAGAATGAGGACGTCTGCTGTGAGTCAACAACACAGGTGTGCGCTGGGAGACGTCCTCCCTCATTAGCCGTCTCCCTCGTTAGCCGCCGTTGACTCCCTGACACGGCAGCTTCTGCTCAGCCCTCCGATAATTAGTTTTAGTCGCGTTCGAAAACCGTGGCGAGCAGCAGCAGCCGTGGCTGTCCTCTCATCTTTATTCCAAAATTATGCCTGGAAAAATAATGGAAAGGATAAGTTGGGGTGTGTGTGTGTTCCGGCGCGTGCACGTGTGTGTGTACTGTGTACTTGTATAACTATACTTGTGAGGGCCAAATGTCCCCACAATATAGTTGAATTTGAGAGAGATATATATTGCGAAGACAATTTCCCTGGTCTACCCAAGACAAAATTCAGTTTTTGAGCTGGACTTAGAAATTAGGAAAAGATTCAAGTTGGGGTTAGGGTTATAGGACTATATACAGTATATAGGCATTTAGAGGTTAGGTTTAGGAGTTGGGGTTGGAGTTACACCGATTCATAGTATTTGATCTAGTTGCACGCCAGTGTCACACCGGGGAAAAATAGCTGATCTAACTTATGTGGATCGAATATTTTTCCAGCTTTTTGGCTATTCTCATGCCGTCCCAAAATACGGATGTTCTCGCAAGTATAGTAATACAGTACAAACGTGTGTGTGTGTGTGTGTGTGGTCGTGCGTGTGGACCAATCTCAGTGAGAGAGAGTGAGAGAAAGTGAGTTAAGACGCGAGCTGACCAGGGATAATGAACAGAGCGGAGAAGAAAGCCAAGGACAGAGAGGCTGCGGTCCTCCGCTCCGTCGCTCATTCTTATTCACCGTCATCTGGCAAGTGACGAGGCAGCCGTCTGGTCTGCTGGGCCAGCACATTTAATGAAGGCCTGATGAAGTGGGGGGGGGGGGGGGGGCGGGGTTCAAACAGAGAACAGACTGACAAGAGCCTACAGGACAGCGATTCCAAACCTGTGGCCCGGGGTCCACATAGTAGGCCCTTAATTATCTGGCGACCTGTGTGTGTCTGTATGAGCACGGCCACAACAGCAACCTAGAACTGAGCGCTGTTGAGCAGCCTCAAAATTAATGGATGGGGATTTAACAATGTTCCTCTAGTTCATATACAGTATATAGATGTATAACTCATCAAAGGCAAATGCTCACTTCAAACTGGGTGAGATTTCTTTTTTAAAGAATTGTTTTGGGGCAGTATAGACTGACAGGAAATAGGGAGAGAGATGGGGAATCACGGCAAAGATCGTCGGGATTGGGATTCGAACTCGCGACACACTGTCAGCTATCAGAGCCTACGGTATGTGGTATGCGCCTGGACTGCAAGGTCCCTATCGGAACATAACTCGGACTTTAGCTTGCTCGGCCGTGCCTCTCGTAGCTCAAGTTCGCATGAGGCGGCGCACCTCCGACACGTTGGAAGTCTAATGTTAACCGAGGCGAGGAATGGGGGCTTCCGAAGTCTAGTAGGGAGAAAGCCCAGCCCGCAGTGGGCTTACCATGTCCCGAAAACAAGCGCTCCCTTGCGTCTCAACTCCTATGGAAACAATAAAACTGTGGGTCCCCCCAGTGTATGATTTCATTGTTGTGTGTTTATGTATGAATAATGGGCTGTAGCCTTGCATTCTTAAATAGACTAGCTCATGGAATGAGATGAGGTTTGTAGACTTTATTGTCTTGAGAACACAGGTTTGTATTTAATGGGATGTGTACAAAAGTATGACGAGGAAGGAACACTTTACAAACCCCCAGACAACAACAAAAAAACAGGGCTGGATAATTAGCTATCACAGCTGTCAAAACAACTAGTTTGTCACTTGTGAAGTGGAAAAATAAAACGCTTAATTTGTGTTTAGTGGTCGTGGTTAGCCATTTTATTTTTCATGAATACAATGAATGGTCATTCTGCATAAGCTATAGCACAATGTAGTGAGGACATGACTGGCCAAATTAAGTGTGTGTTTGTGTACGGCCTCCAACAACAGGATGTACAGTACTGTGTACCATGATTTGCAGACCCCACGTCACCAACTGCAAGGGTTCTCAAACTTTTCAGCAATTAGCCCCATAGCAACAGTGATGTGGCATTAGCAAAGCAAATAACAACTTGCCAGAGACTTGGACAACTTTGCTGGCCTTGAGCCCACGCTTGTACCTTTTTTTATTTCGATCTCTGCTAGGATGCCAAAGTGCTATCACGCAATACGGTGGAATGAAGACAGGCAGTGACAAAAGCAGTCCAAAGCGACAAAAGCTGAAGTCGCTGCATTTCCATTGGCATCCATTCACTCCTGTCAGCTGAAAAAGCTTGACTCCTTTTGTAGCAGTCAGTCTGTGTCAATGTGCCCTTATGTTCCTGTTATAGTTTACAGGTGTATATGGAACAAGTAATCAGGGGGCTTTTGTTGTTATTATTTGGCAATGTAAATTAGATTCACTGCATCTCAAGTGGCGCTTTTAATCTTGTTTGCTTTCCGGCTGAACAACGAGAGTGTCAGGGCAGATGAAAAGGTTCAGACTGAGCACTTTGCTGCTACAACAAGCAGCCGTCTGCAACAGATCAATAACAGCTCTCAGCTCTCTTTGTGCGTCTCTCGACAGTGCAAACAAAGCGGCGGTATACATGTCAGAAGTATAACTGAGAAGCTGCCAAGTGCAAACTGAATTAGCCGGAGAGAGCAACTGATGAAGTTGATGGAGAGGTGCACCGTGAAAGCCTCTTAGAGTGTAGAAACGGACCCCGGTGAATCAATCTTTATGTTCTCAATGTTAAAGGGGGTGTAGGTAGGCCACTGCAAGTGATATGTTTTTGTTTAAATGAATTGAAACTCTAACGCAATCATTGCTATTCAACGTTGTCAGGACAAGGACCCCTTAGTTGAGAGAGAGATGAAGCAGGGACCCCCACTACCTTTTCATAGATTGCATATAGTTTAATCGTTTGACGGCACAATCATCACCATGTATTTTGGATTGATGTCAATTTGTGTTTTCAGATATTTAACCATTTGGACCGGCAATACTTAATAAACTTGACCTATCACTTTGTACTTAGTGTGCTCTTTTTTTCCCCTCTACACCAAATCTCTTTGCCGAACATAGCCGATCTACTGCGAGGCGTTGTGAGCTTGTAGATCTGCTATTTTTGGCTAAAGTTCTCCGAATATGGACGCTAGGGTTCAAGTGGTTAATATAAAAAAGGGGGATCACACAAAGATTTGGAGGACCCCCTGTAGTAACTCTGAGGACCCCCTAGGGGTCCTGGACCCCTGTTGAAGACCCCTGCTATAGAGTGTTAAGTATAACCCCCCCATCAATCCAGCTCTGTAGTAAACAAATTCATTGTCAGGTCATTAATTTCATTTCAAGAGACAACCACATTAAGATCATTTGACAGATGACATTTTTATAGTTTTCCAGTTGTGTTCCAATATACAGTGTCTGCTAATCTTCTTTTTACATCACTTCCACTTCGAGTTCCTTCTTTTTTATTTTATTTATTTTTTGCTCATGATGACATGCCCAAAATTGAGATGTCAGGTCGAAAGTGTTTAGATGGAAAGTGTAAAGAGTCTAGTAAACCTTTAACGACAGACTCAGCGTAGCACTTAGCATCACTGTATCAGTGTGTTTATGAGATTAGCTCCATGCACGCAACGTTTGCACCCTAACAATCAGCCTCCATAAAGTAGCTACAGCTCTTTAACTCTGGCTTAACTCGTTAAAAACATGTGTAACTGTGAGGCTCTTTGAAGTGCCATACCTTATAGTTACACTCATGATTCAACACATTCATATAAACACATACAAACACATTGTGCACACACATGTACATTCTCTCACACACACACACACACACACACACACACACACACACACACACACACACACACACACACACACACACACACACACACACACACACACACACACACACACACACACACCGAGTATCGGTTACTTAACCACTTGTCATTAGCTAATCAGTAACACACATCTAATTGTAATTGGTTATGTCCAGCGATGTAATCTGCAGCTCCTGAACAGGAACCTGCTGTTTGAGTCGAGAGAGAAAGAAGGGGGTCCTGTCTTTGTCGCCGGAGCTCCGCCTGAGCCGCCCGCCTGATCTACGACCCTGATATCTCGGCATTCCAAACTTCTCCCATATCCCGACCCGAGACGTACGGGGAGTGGGCATTAGTCACAGGAATCGGAGCGGAAATTAGCTCTCCATATTCTCCCCCCGCTTTCTGGAGCGGGACAAGGTAACTAGGGGTGACAAATGCACAGGATTCTCAGCCATCCATTTATCCGGGGCTCTGGGGGCGGGGTGGTGGTGGTGGGTGGATGGTGGGGGGTGTTGTTGGTGCCGCGGCCACAGCAGGCAGCGCTGGACATCTCCTCCCACGTCCACTGTCTGCAGTGTTTAAGCCACAGGGTTGTTTGGTGTCATCTCGCGGGGGCAGCGGAACCGTCGAGGCTTCCAGATGGCATCAGGCCCTCTTCTCGATGCCCTCCACACATACAATCTCCTCCTGCTCGGGGTCCTCTGGCACCGGCGGCCCTCTGGAGCAGCGCGATGACCATCATGCCAGCGGCCCCCGCCAGGACACCGGGGGCCCCCGAATATAACAGATAGAATCCACACTTCCACTCCTCTTCCACCGCCATCCATCAACTAAATGAATCCACACACCGCAGGGTGCTTTAGGCCTGGATTTATGGTTGGCTAGGGTGTCTCGTTGATGTTGAGCGTAGCGGGACTGGCGAAAATGAAAGAGAAATCTGATCTCGTTACCCTCTTGACACCGAGAGTGAAATACGCTTTAAAATGTTCACGCCGCGTGGTAATGGATTTCCAGCACACAATAAAGCATTTGATCTGATGATGCACAGTTTACAGTTATTATGCGAGCAGCTGAACACATCGGCTGGTAAAGAAAATGAAGCACAAATAAACGACAGATCAGTACAAATCCACAAGGAATTCAGACGCTGAGATCTTTCCCTCGACTTGGATGATCTTTGATGTCAGGCGGGTAAAGGGATCGCCTTGAACCGGCGCTTTATCTGAACGAGATAATTTTGTTAATTAGACCTTTCCTCTTAATTACTGTTTTCAGACGTTAAGATCTCTCGACGGCTTCAGATGCTCAATTAGAAACAATAGCTTGTGCGTGGGTGGGTGGGAGGGGGTTGTCAAGTCATTCACCCCTCATTAGTGCTTAAGCACTGTGCCGCAAGCGAGTTAGTAAGAGTATTATATTTGTTTTTTTATATTTGTATTTCCCGCTATTGAAAGAATGCTACATTATTTGTAGGTGAACGTCAAACAGCAGGTGTCTCTCCTTCTCCTTGGGCATGGAATCCGTAGAGAGCAGAACAACATCACCCACACTGCCCTCCACGGGACCCCAGACGGTAAACGTAAAAAGAAAAAAAACAGAAAAAGGCCAACCCAAGAACACCTGGCTTAGGACAGTGGAGCGAGAGCTTGACCCTGCATGGGCTTCTATAACGACACTGGCCCGGAGCAGACAGGAGTGGAAATCATTTGTTGCTGCTACAATACATGCCAGCCGGCATAGTGTAAAGTAAGTAGGTAAGTATGGGCATATCGGGCGGATCGTCTGTTCTGGGCAACCGCCAATCCAACCGCCTCCATGCCACAATCCCTCGGGTCCACTGTGATATGCACGGTTGGACGGTTCTTGAGATACGTGAAGGACAGATCCACTCACTCACTCTCAGAGATTTGCATAATGTAGTTAGATTAACAACACATTAGCCATTGTAGCCCGTTTGTTTTGTTTAGTTTTTCAAACGTGCAGATGGCTGAAAACTCGTGATCATCAACACTTCAGAGCAGAGCACTGGTTCTCGGTGTGGGGTCCTTGAGGGGGTCCCCAGCTAAATGATAGACAGTTAGGAACCAAATGAATGCTTACAGTGTGTGTGTGTGTGTGTGTGTGTGTGTGTGTGTGTGTGTGTGTGTGTGTGTGCGTGCGTGCGTGCGTGCGTGCGTGCGTGCGTGCGTGCGTGCGTGCGTGCGTGCGTGCGTGCGTGCGTGCGTGTGCAAATCATTTTCCACTATGGATCTGGTTGATGTGAAAGGCTCTGCTCTGTCATTCACACTTTGATCATCACAACTAATATTAGACGTGACAATATCATCATCTTTAACACAACGACTCAAGATTATGGGTTCTAGCCATAATCATGCAGCACAACACCAACTTTACTGCCTCCTATATTCACTTCATATATTTATATTCATACATGTCTCTGATATTCACCAAACAACCAAACGCAGCATCAATATTTAAATGAATGCATTAACCAGGAGACCCAGACGGGGCATTACCATGCATACTAGTCCCGTCTATGAGCCCTCCGTCGTCTGCTGCCCCGAACCCAACAACATCAAGCAAACAAACAGCTGGAAGCTGGAACCTATAGCCATAAATATGGAGCTAGCGCTAGCAGCAACTCCCCGATCTGCATACTGTACATCTGAGAGATATGGCACCATCCCTCCTCCTCCCCTCCCGAGCCTTCTATTAATTTCATATTTATATTCATGTCAGTGCCGCCGGGGGCATGTCTAAGCCGGGGAGCCTTGCACCACGGGGGGTATGGATGGGTGGGGTGGGGTACCCAGGATCCTTCAGATCTCCATCTCAAAGCAGAAGTCTCCGGGTGCGAGCGCTGCTGGTGTGTAGACATGTAGACTCTTCCCCAGGGAAGTGATGGTTGAACATGCTAATGGAGACCCCCGACGCATGCATCGGCCTCCCCCCCCCCCCCCCCCCCCTGACCCCGGAGCTCTGTAAGCACCAGTGTGCTCGCGATGAGGTTGTGTTGCAATGCAACATTTCATTTAGTGAACATTTCAATTTACAGTCCAGATGAAAATGGTTATTTCTTCAACTCTGGGCTGATGCCGACGATAAGCCTCTCTGGCCTACTTACTATTTCTTTTGTACTTTTGTAATTAATTTTTTAACTGAAAAATGTTGCGTTTCGGCCTAAAGCCTAAAGATTATTTTGTGGCTGAGCACCCACCCAACGGCCATGGAAGGCGAAGCACCTGACTGTGTGAAACAGGATTGGCAGGACATAACTTTGGGATGAATTGGAGATGGACACACACAAAACAAAAGATGATTGATTGTTGGATGGTTGTCATTGGTTGAAATGTTCAAGTCTATATAATTACATGCCATTTTGTTTTACCGGAATTAAACATTTCACTTTGACACGTGTCTATCTCTGGACATGGAGATAGTGAGACAGACATGTCTATCTCTCATAGAGAGATGACAAGGCAAGCAGAATCCAAAGTGGAATTAGCTTTAGGATGAAAACAAAAGGTCACTGGTTCAACAGAGATGCATGTCTTTCACTTAAAACATCACTTATGTACTTAACCACGCGTTGTTCCAGTGGTGCTGTTCATTGTCAGCTGTAGCAGCTGACAATGAACCCCCAATGTATGCATGAATGGACCATTGTAAAGTGCTTTGAGTTCGCTAATTGCTTAGAAAAGCGATATAAAAAATGCAATCCATTATTATTATAGCAGAAACATGCATCTGCAACCCGCCGTACCAGCAAGAAGAAAAACGCACGCACGCACGCAAACACACGCACGCACGCACACACAAACGCGCACGCGCGCAGTGCAGAAATTGTCAGATCAAAGATCGTTGTCTGATTCTGTTAAGAAAATCTTCAAAAGTACAGTATATACAGTAAGTAAATATTCAAAAGAAGAAAATCACAGAATCAAATGTTTTATGGTCATGATTCACCAGGAGCCTGCATAGCTTGGTTTTAGGCTTAAAATATTGATTAAATAGTAGGGGTGTAACGATACATTTTAAAAGCGATTCAATACATATCACGATACATGGTTGACGATACGATACACGGACGATACTGGTTCATTCATGGTGATGCGATACGATTCAATTCAATGATTTAAAATCGATATACCGGTAGTAACTATTTAGCAAAGAATTTAAATCTGTGTGAAAAGTGTGGATAGCGCAGGTTTTTAAGGGAAACATGAATTATTATGAGTAAACATCGATTATCTGGCAAATACATGGACATTGTATTTGAACACATACGGACAAACCTGCACCTTGACATGAACATAGAAATTACATACATTTATCGATAGACCATTGTAGCTATATGGAGAGGAAAAGTAATGAAACCACTCCTTTTCACAAGAAGGTATCGATACGATCGATTATTTGCACTGCCGATTCGATTCGATACAAATTTAAACAATACGATTCGATTTTAGCTGTTTTCATTTCGATTTACTTTGATTTTATTAATTAAAAACAATATTTCGATGCAGTTACTATATTGTTACACCCCTATTAAATAGAATAGAATACTGTAAATGTTTTTTGGGGAGATTTCTATGAGAAAAATTCATGGGCTTTGGATCGCTGGAGCCACAAATGGCCACCAGTGCTATATATTGAGAGAGTGTTTTCTACTGGTGATTCAGTCAGAGTGTATCAAAGGGTGCGCTCGTTTTATTGTCCACCACATTGCAAGCGGCGCGAAGGGCCAGGGCCGCGCGGCCGGCGGAGCGCCGCGCGAGTTACGAAGCCGTGGTGAATGCAATCGTTATATTTATGCCCAGGCCGTAAGGCCTGGGCAAGCCCACGATAAACGCCCGCGCAGTCCGGTGCGCATTTCCGAACGCACCCTTTGATACACTCGGACTGAAACACCAGAGGAAAACACCATCCCGCTATATATTGCCATAATAGCCCTGACCTTATCTTCCTCATTCCACACTACTAACCCTGTGTCCAACTCAGTCACTTGCAGAGCAAGCAGCACGGAAGTCAGACTCTTTGCAGACATGCTGTCCACCTCCGCATTAAGTACACATGTACCCACTCGCCTCTTGTCTGACAGAGCTACAGTGTCATAGTGTCACTGCCACAGGCTGTCTGGTCTGGAGGAGACAGTGGCAGAGATACAGCTTGTAGAGCGCTTACTTTCACTATTTAAACGTGTTATTACTTTAACCATTATTTTATGCTTTAACAAGCAGTAAGACGCCTAAGGGCGAAAAGCAAGCCATGTCTTGACCATCTGGCCAAAGGGATTTGGTTCCCCTGGCATCACAGGGATTGTATATTGGCATTCACAGATATGGGCTTAAAATTGATGACATCAGGGATCTCCATATATGGGTATAAAAGGGATTTGGTTCCCCTCCCCTGGCATCACAGGGATCTCCATATCTCCATACATGGGCATAAAAGGGTTTTAGTTCCCCTGGCATCACAGGGATCTCCATACAATATGGCAATAAAAGGGATTTGGTTCCCATGACATCACAGTGATGTCAGAGCGTGATGTCAGAGCGTGAGAGTCAATCAAAACAAAGACAGCGTTCCCCATAGACGGGTTTCTTGTTTACAAACATTAAGACTAAATGCACAGCTGACTGTATCATGTAATCAATTCCGTCCAATCCCCAAACCTGTTGTTTTGGGGAGCGCTGGTTTCATTGGCTTTTATCAGTGTAACGTGGACCAGAAACCCGTCTATACGGACAGCTACGGTCAAGATAAGACGGCGCTGATAGTAAACTGCGACCTATGGTCGCAATAAAAAAATAGCAGATATACAAGCTCACAGCGTGGCACTTTTGATTTGTGCAAGTCTTTGAATATTTTTGACCTGATTCTATAAATGTCTTCTAAATCCTTCTAAGGTTTTTCCAAAACACATTTTTCTAATACAGTGGTTCTCAAACCTTTTCGTGTCAAGGACCCCTAGAATTTATGTATTTGGCCGCATCTCAAAATATTATGTATCAGGGACCTCCCCAGAAGCAAATATTTGAGTTACAAATGTTTGGATTAAAAAAGATATATATTCAAAGATTTGCAAAAAATGTCAAAGACTTTTCAAAAATAGCAGATCTACAAGCTTGTAGCCTATATCTGCTATTTTTAAATTGTTAAAGCATACAATAATGATTAAAGTGGTTCCAGGTCTTAAAGGTTTAAGACTATTTCCGTTCCATTTCCTTAAAAGTGTATACGGTTTTCGGACATGGCAAGGTTTTTGCCCAACAGCGAGAGCCCAAGAGATGCTGCATAGGGATTAGTGCAGGGATCAGGGTTGTTGGCTGGAACCAGACGCCCTGCAGTGCTCAGAGGAACACACACACACACAGACACAAACACACAAAATACCACCAACAACACAAACACACAAACCGTTACAAATCAGACACCACACCACACCACAGACACCATTATCTATCTCCTTACAGCATAATTCTGCCTTATGAATGCCATTATTACCAAATACGAAGGTTGGTGTCAACCCCAAAAATGTGTTAAGACTAGTTCAGACCAAAGATTCACAACAAGACCAAGTAGTACTGTAGTTCACCCCCAAAATGAGTTTTCTTTCCCCCTATTGATTACCATGGAGACTTGCATTCTAAGACAGACTATCTTATAAGACAATAATTTGATTACAATAAATGTATCCCCATTGATTCCGGATGGGGACCCAAATGCATTTGGATCCCAATCCGGAATCAATGGGAGTAAATTTACTATAATCACATTTTTGTCTTAGGAATGCGACAAAATATATTATATTATTGAACTCAAGTCTCCATGGTGTGAGTAACCAATAGAAAGAAAAGGCCTTTTGGGGCGTGAACTATTCCTTCAAGCCCCATTCACAATACTTTGCTGTACGATGATGCATAGGCCTAAATGTTAAGAGTTGGAATGTTGCAGAGAAACATCTGTGTGGTTTGAATGAACCTGTACTCATGCTGTATATTAGCTGCTACCTGGGGGGGGAGGGGGGAGGCAGGTAGGTGTTAGATGTCTGGTTCAGGGAAACCTCGAATTGAACCTGTAACCTTTTAGTTTCCCAGGCAGCCTCTCTACCCATTGAGCTATGATATTTATATCGTCGTTGTCGGGTGGAAACTTCGTATCTCCAAAACCATTTGTTTAGTATTTATCAAGATGATTTAAACTAGTGAAAACAGCCGATCTACAAGCACACAACGCCTCGCACCGCGGCTGTTTTCACTACTTTTGTAAGACGGCCTTGCATGGTGAAGCAGGGCTTTACTTTACGAAAAAAAACATACATATTCGAAACTTGGGAGATACGAGGTTTCTGCCCGACCGTGACGATATGTAGAAAGAGAAATACCACATAGGCTCTCATGCTACAGCCCTGTGTTTTTGACACCCCCCACTCCCCTACTCCTCATCCCACCCACCCTCTCAGCCTCTTCTGGTAGCCCTGTTCCTCCATTAGCCAGGCTAACGCCATTACACGGCACATTCCACCAAGGCTCAAAGAGAAGCGGAGCCTAGGGCCGGCAAAGATAGTACAATCGGAGGAAAAAACCTTGTGGGGACAAATTAATATGTCCCCACAAGGTGTTTAGGGGTTAGGTTAAGGGTTAGGGTTAGGGTTAGGGTTAAAAATGAATGGAATGTCCCCAAAAAGATAGTAGACTATGTGTAATGTCCCCACAAAGTAGCAATTGCAAACCTGTGTGTGTGTGTGTGTGTGTGTGTGTGTGTGTGTGTGTGTGTGTGTGTGTGTGTGTGTGTGTGTGTGTGTGTGTGTGTGTGTGTGTGTGTGTGTGTGTGTGTGTGTGTGTGTGGTGCGCGCGTGCGTTTCGCTCCGCATTAGCAGGCATTGGGGTTGTGTATACAAACAAGTTTCAGTTCACATTAGAATGCCACAGAGGCACAAAAAAAAAACAGGTCCAGGCACTCAGGTGGATTTTGAAATAAAAGGCCTTTATTTGAACGGGATAGAACATTAGAAAACACCAACGCGTTTCGGCACACGCCTTCTTCAGGGTGTGAGTAACAACCTGAAGAAGGCGTTTGCCGAAACGCGTTGGTGTTTTTTAATGTTCTAGCCCATTTAAATAAAGGCCTTTTATTTCAAAAGTGCCTGGACATGGATTTTTTTTGTGCCTCTGTGGCACATTTTGTCCTCTTTTGCTCATTGTATTCCCTTTGATGAGCACCGGTGGTTTGAGGGATACCAGTAGCGCAATGCTATCTTCTTTCTCACATTAGAATGCATTGGATTTTCAACGTACATGTGCTCTTGGACTGCATGTGAGTTGATGCTGAATTGGCAGGAATTGGTCCTGGTGAATGTGTCATGTGTTCACGTGCCCCTCTGTTTCCCTATTCCACTTCAACTATACTGTAACACTGTATAGGTCTGTGTGTCTTGTGTGTGCATTCGTGCACGCACATGTGTATGTGTGACTTTGTGTGTGTAATGAAGGCCGGACCGAGGGCTAATCTCCGAGCTACAAAGTAACGTGTTGATTAAAAACCCCTTCGTTTTTTAATCCTCCAGTCCTGAAGAGACCACGGTATCTTGGCCTCAAGGCCAGCTGGGGAATGCAGCTGGTGTGCGTGCGTTTGTGTGTGTGTGTGTGTGTGTGTGTGTGTGTGTGTGTGTGTGTGTGTGTGTGTGTGTGGTGTGTGTGTGTGTGTGTGTGTGTGTGTGTGTTTGTTTTTGTGTGTGTGCGTGCGTGTCTGTGTGTGACTGTGAGAGCATGCGAGAGAGAGAGAGCGTGTGTGTGTGTCTACTGTATATGCATGTATAATTCACATTTCTTTCATATTCGTGTGCATTTCACAAAGCGCAGGGCAGCAGCAGCAGTCAGACACACACAGACAGAGAGCTCCTATATACACATAATATCGTCTCTGTCGGTGAAAGAAACTCCTATCTCCATATTAACGCCCAACTAGATCAGACTTCAACGTCACACGAAAGCATCAAAAGTAGCAGATCTACAAGCTAGATACGTGGCGTGAAGAGCTTGTGGATCTGATACTTTTGCTATTTTTTTATCTGAATCCTCAAAAGTCACAGTTTTGGACATATGAGGTATCCACCCCGACAGAGGCGATATACTCCGGCATGCATTGCATAGCATTGCATTGCATGGGGCCAGGACTCCTTCACGTGCTCTTCTGGGGTTAACATTACAACAGTAAAAAAGCTTTCAAGATGAAGCGAGCAGTAAATCTCCCAACAGAAGTCTCCATGAATAAGGCTAATAAATGCACCAGTTAGAAGTTGGCTCCCCCTGTGTGCCCCCCCCCACCCTTAACCGGGGTCCCTGGGGGCCACAAGATACAGCATATCTGATGATATAAAACACACACGCAGCCATGATGATGTTGACCGTTGCCAACAGGTATATGAGCTTTCTTTTTTCTTTTTTTTTTAAGTCCACCATTACTACCAGATGTCTTAACGTGTTGTTCTCCTTAAAGGGAAATTAATTGTTTCTTTATTAAAGCGGCAAATCTTTGTCTGAACATGATCTCGGAGATGTCGGTTTCAATTCTCTCTCTCCTCCCTCCCTCGTGCACGGATTCCTGTGTCTTTGTCGCAGCGTTTTAACTTTTCATCAGGGGAACCAGATCTGGGGGTTTCCATCCATGCACGCCGAGGAACCCCACATTCGGCCTGTCGCAATTATTACATAGAAGCCTAATCGTAATTATTTGAGGCGATCGCAATTTATAGTCATAATAGTTTCCATGTTGAGAGAAAAAAAATATCAGAGCTACTGTACAAGCTCACTTGGTGACGCCATTTCAGATTTTTTTAATTGTATAAATGTCAGTAAATTCGTTGGCTATACTTGAAAATTAAAATACCAGGCTCAGGTGTTGTATTATGAAATGTTGTGAGCTTGCAGATCTGCTATTTTCAGAAACATTGAACATAATGTAACCTATATCCCAAACCTTTTTCAGGATATATTTTGTCACTCTCTGGGACACAAACAAAACTACATTATAGAATAACCTCTACTAATTAAACTGTAAATAAAATAGTGAAAGTAGCCAATGCAAGCTCATAACATGTCGCATCATGCCGTGTTGGAAAATATTCCAGAAAACGTTGTTAAAGTTTAAAATTGTGGGGTGAAAAAAAAGAGAACTGGATATTTACTATGATTAATTATGATGATTAATATGGGTGACCCATAACAGAATGGTTCCGTGACCCATGAATGAGGTCCCGACCCATCGCTGGGGAAACAGTGGCCTGTAACTGCTGCTCTTTCAGCTGGTCTTTTCAGAAGCGTCGCAGGCCTTTCATTGACTTTAATGAGCAGAGAGAGACTGGCGCTGACTGACTGAGACACACTACAATGAACCGTCCAACGCCACTTCACACATTCTCAGGTCATAAGCTCATCGTTCACGGATGGCGGCCACGCACGCACGCACGCACGCACGCACGCACGCACGCACGCACGCACGCACTTCAGTGTACTGTATTTGTACAGTAGTAGTGCACTATTTTTTACCTGTGTTTTTCTTTGGTTATTGTTTGCTTTTGTTAGAAGTATTTTTCCATAATTTACATGTAGATAATGTTATTTATACAATATACAGACAAAATATTTAATTAAAAAAACTGAGCAAAAAAGAGTAGCGGATGAGACAAAACCTACAAGAGTTATAGGTTTTATCTCATACACTGCTCTCTTTGCTATGTTCTTTTTAATTAAAAATGTCTTCTATATATTGTAAAGCACCTCGAAACTTGGTTTTGTTACTGTAAATGTGCTACACATACCGTTTATAATAATAATATATATATATTTTTTTTATGATTTTTATGATTATTATGATCATTAGATTACACAAAGTAAGACACAGCAGTTGAAATGCGCCCTGTACCTTGAACAATAGGTCCATGGTGTTGTGCAGTGGCAGCCAGCGTTCTGATGTGGGAGGGGGAGTCAGCCTATGGAGAGATAGATGACCTCACTGTCTTCCAATGCCCCAGTTGTGCCGCTTACCAGGGACCCTTCAAAGTGGCACCCGGCTCTGTGTGTGTGTGTGTGTGGGGGGGGGGGGGGGGTCTGGCAGAGGCAAGCCCTGGCCACTGAAGTTGGAATGCGAAACGTCGGAGGGGGATTCAGTGGTGATGACGGACCCTCAGCCCAGATGGACCAAACAGGACCCCGGGCAAAGCTGTGGAGGAAGAAGTATACACAGTATTCTTTTTAAACTTCAGCAAGTAGCAAAAACACCCTGTTATGTTACAAGTAAAAGGCCTGTATACTAAAGTATTGGCATCAAAAGTACATAATACTTAAAGGAATATTTCACTTATGTTGTTCATTGTATCGTCTAATGAGGCTTTTGGGAGCACCCCAGACCGTTTTTAACTTGCTTGATTCAGTATTTAGATATTTGATATTCATTTTATCAGACACGCCCCCTTCAAACTCCATTTTAAGTTAGTTACTTGCCATCAAATCTGTGGATGACCATTGTTTGAGAGTGGTGTGATTTGAGAGGGGAGCAGGGGGCCCCTTCAGAGCCTATAGAAGCAGCACCATACAGAGGATGGGCATTGAGGGTCCGGTCCACCACGGTACAGTTTATGCTGAGGAGCAGCAGCCGGGGGGATTCCCAGTCCCTCTGACATGATGGAATGAAGGCATTAGTAGATTTATGATGAGTGGAGGTCAGGGAGAGAGGCATCTGAAGCTCCTCTGTACTTTACTGTCTAGATCTGTGTCATCTACACACACGCACTGTACACACACACACACACACGCACACACGTGCGCGTACACAGACATCCCCTACAACACCCGAGTGCACGTCATAAATGTATCTACTGTACACACTCAAAGACATAATCCCGCATTCTTGAGTAACATGCACGTACGCACGCACACTCACACATGCAGAAACACATAAAACCAGAAATACTGGAATTAAGCACATGTGAAGAATACAAATGGCTTTCCACACGGGCATGCGCACATGTATGCGTGCGTGTGTGTGTGTGTGTGTGTGTGTGTGTGTGTGTGTGTGTGTGTGTGTGTGTGTGTGTGTGTGTGTGTGTGTGTGTGCCACGCACGCACGCGCACACAAAACACTGCAGAAATACAGTGAAAAAAGTAACTAAACATTCACTAAAACACATGCACAGACACACGCATTCACTGACCTAGCAAGTTATATGTGCGCCTCTCCCACACACCCGCGCGCACACACACACACACACACACACACACACACACACACACACACACACACACACACACACACACACACACACACACACACACACACACACACACACACACACACACACACACACACACACACACACACACTGTAGGCCTACATAACAAACAACAAGTAGGCATGTACAACAAATACATGCCTACATCTATGCAGATATTGACAGATAAACTGTACAGAAGCAGGCATACAAAGAGTCCAGGGACCAGCAGAAGGAGCTCTTTGTCCAGAGGACACTGACAACTGACCACCAACAGACAGGACACTCAAAGCAAAGCAAATCAAATCAAATCATGTTTATTCGTAAGGCACACAATTTAACATTCGTTGTACCAAAGTGCTATACAGGCATTTCATCAGCACAACAAATACAAACAATAGTAAAACAACATACATATCGAGGCATACTAGAAAAATCCATTACAACACTGTTTGCCAAACCCTGGGTCGGGACTCGGTCGTGGACACGACTCGAGTAAAAATACGAAAATATTTTCCTACAATTATATACAGTATTTAATTCTTTTTTAATATAATTAAAGAAAAAATAATAAATGTATACATTTTAAAAATAACAAACAAACAAATCTAAGAAGTTCTACGAATAAAATATTATAATAATTAAGAATTAGTGAAAATAGCCGATCTACAAGCTCGCAACACAGCGCAAAGCAATGCGTTGTGCGCTTGTAGATCTGCTGCTTTCACTCATTTGGGTCCCGGGCAAACATCTAATCTCTTTTTTGGGTCTCGACCTGAACAGTTTGGGAACCACTGCTTTAAAGATGCGGTGCCATGATCCCCCCCAGACACACACTGACCATCCTCTAGCTGTCTTTAGACACAATCCTCCCTCTTCAATTAACCCTGAGAACACGCGCACACATGGACCCTTACACATCATCTTGGCTGCAGTCATGGACTCAGACCTGAATTTCAACAGCCACATCCAAGACAATTACAAAGTCTGCTACTATCACTGCAAGAATATATCAAAGGAATTATGTCTGATGCAGGATTTGGGGAAGGGGAAAAAACTTGTCTGTGCATTCATCTTCAGTATAGAGGGTATGCGAATGCATAAAGTGAATGGAAAAATCGAGTGGCAATCGAGTGGCAAAGTGAGTGGAAAAGTGAGTTTAACATCGTTTAACATCATTTAATGCAATCAGAAAGGACTTTTCTGTGTGGATGTATGGGCTGTCAAGGCCAGAAAGTAGTGTTTTGCCACTCAGTAGGCGTTCCCGCATAACTTCCTGGTATGATGATGATGTCACACGCATACCCTCTATTAGACTACACTGTAACACTGTCTTTAAAGGTCTCCTTACTTTTAAAAAAAATCTACCAGAGAGCCAAAGTTAACTCGATTCCTTAATACCAAGAAAAGCGGAGCATATATCACTCCCTCCTGCTCCCATAACTTTCTACACCGTCTCCCTGCCTGTCAAAGAATTGATTTCAAACGGCTAATTTTGATTTATAAAGCATTGAGTGGTTTAGGGCCACTATATATTTGATCTTCATCTATCATGTGCGATCCAGACCTCTCAGGTCATCTGGGACAGGTCTGCTTTCCTCCCCAGAGTCAGAAGTAAAAACGTGGAGAAAGCAGCATTCCGTTTTTATGAACCACATATCTGAAACAAACCCCCGTGAAAACTGCAGGTCTGCTACAACTCTTAGTTGTTTGAACTCAAAGCTGAAGAGCTTTCTGTTTGCGGCTTCTTTTTATTGGGGGTTTTCTACACTGCGGTGCTCTGCACTGATATTTTATTCTCCTAATCTTACCGATTTATTGTAGCATAGTCATCTCTGTCGGGTGGAAACCTCATATGTCCCAAACTGTTGCTTTTCAGTATTACATTTTATTTTGTGCCGCGTTTCTTACTTGCAGATCTGCTACTTTTGATGTGTTTGTGTGACACTGTAGTATGATCAAGTAGGGCATTAATTCACAAAAAAGAAATACAAAAAGTTTAAATATGAAGATAAGAGGTTTCTTCCGCCGACAGCAACGATATGATATGACTTGTCCAGAATAGGGATGCTATGGTTCATGTGATTAATGTGAAAGAACTTTCAATCTTCTTATTGAAAATGTCTTACAAATAAACATGCCCTTGCCTTATAGGATTTACAGTTATAGCATTTAGAGTTATACGGGTCCATTTGTACATTCTCAGCGTTATGGTTCCAGTGGGTAAATTGGGGGCATTTGTACACTCACAGAGAGTTACATTAACTCAGGGTTTCCTGGTTTCCTGTGTGCTCCACACGCACGCACGCACGCGCACGCGCACACACACACACACACACACACACACACACACACACACACACACACACACACACACACACACACACACACACACACACACACACACACACACACACACACACACACACACACACACACAAAACACTGCAGAAATACACAGTGAAAAAAGTAACTACACATTCACTTAAACACATGCACAAACACACAAATTCACTGACCTAGCAAGTTATATATGTGCGCCGCTCCCACGCGCACGCACACACACACACACACACACACACACACACACACACACACACACACACACACACACACACACACACACACACACACACACACACACACACACACACACACACACACACACACACACACACACACACACACACAGTGGATCCTCTGTGCAGTGTTGTGTCGCAACTCTTTCCCTTTAAACTGTCATATTTCAGTGTATGACAGCCAGACCCTAGCAGCCCTATCCCTCCCTACAACACTTCACTGTATCCCCCGGCCGGCCGGCCGGCGAGCCAGCCAGGAGAAAGTTTGGAAATAAAATAAATACCGTATATTCAGGGGAAGAACAGGGGAAGAGGCATTTTAAGACTTGAAATAAAGTTCACATTAAAACCATATTAAAAGGCCAATGTTCGGTTTATTTGGAATAAATTAAACTGTGGTTTCATTCCTGGTTTGTTTAACTGTCTTACACGCTTTACTGTAGGCTACCTTCTGTCCTGTACTGTATCTACTACTTCAGTTTATGATGTATACAGTAGTTAACAAGGTTCATAAATATACTAGTAAAAGGGTGAATAAACATAGAATCAGTATAAAGTCCAAAACCACCTCTTTAACCGAGGCCGATTCTAAAAACACCTTCTAAATCTTAACAGTTTTCTGGAAAACGTATGTTACATAATCATCTCTGTCGGGTGGAAACCTGATTTACTTTTTAGGAGCTTTCGAGCTTGTACAGTATATCTGTGACGCTGTAGGTGTAGTATAATGAAGTTGGGGCGTTAATTTACAAAATAACAAAAGGTTTCTGCCCGACAGCAATGATATTGTCATAAAAATGGTGAATAAGAATAGAATCAGTATAATGTCTAACACCATCTCCTAACTAAGCCAATAATTTGATAATCGACAGTGGTTCCCTATGGAGACACAATCTTTGTCTCCATAGGGAAACCACTCCTATTAAGCTAATTATTGGATTAGGAATGCGACAAAAACAACAAAAAAAACTTTTGTATTGGAATTATCCATATGGGAATATTAGATTGCGTCAAATAAGATTTGTGTTCCAAAAATAAACACATCCGTGGTGGGACAATTTTACTCTATCCAAGTACTTATTCATCCAAAGAGCAATAGAATAGTTTTTTTCTCTCCAAACACAGACGTCATCAAATATAACTCAATATCATTAACGACACAGAGGCACATACCTGACAGAATCGCTGAATTGTTTGTTTTTGGAAAACTGTTATTATTTAACTGATTATGAACTCTGCGACATATTAACCCTTAAGTGCTGTTTGGGTCATTTTGACCCGTTTTACATTTTCATTTGGAAAAAAAAGGTAGAAGTTTAAATTTTTTCCACCTGAAACTCACTGGCCTTAAAGATTCTTCTGAGATGAACATGTAAACAAAATATTTTTGCACTACACCCAAGCTACACCCCCCTCATATTTTTTGAACCTTTAGTGCTGTTCGGGTCATTTTGACCCGGAAGCACAGATGCACAGAAATACACAGTATTATGCCAAAACACAGACACACAGTCACCCCCACTTCTAACACCCCCCTTCCGAAGCCCCAGTCCGAACCCTCCCCTCCCTCCCCCACACCCCCCCCCCCCCTCCCCACACCTAACCCCCCCTCCCCTGATGCACAGAAATACAAGGAATCACGTACAAAGATACGCAATCACCCCCTAACCCCTTCCACCCCTCCCCCCTCCAACCCCCCTCACCCTTACCCCCTCCCCTCCAAACCCCCCAACCCAACCCACCTCCCTCCCACCCCCCCACCCCCGCCACCCCAGATGCACAGAAATAAAAGAAAGCATGTATACTAACACAGACACACACTCACCTCCCCCCTCCCCCCTCCTATCGCCCTCACCCCCCCCCCCCCCCCCCCCCACACACACACACACACACCCTTCACCCCCTCTCCTCCTCACCCCTCCCCTCTTCACCCCTCACCCTCACCCCTCACTTATCTGAAGTTTTCCTTGTGACTGTACTGTATCTTAGGGGAAATTTTACATTATTTTACATAAACATAAGGTGCTGTAAAGTAATACCACTGTAATTCAGGGGTGCTGTGGATGAAAATGTTGTTTACAGGGGTGCCCTGAGACCAAAGTGTTTGAAAACCTCTGGCCTAGCATATGTGACGTTCATGTGTGTTCACATGTGTGTTCAGCTCTATGTGAGAATGATGTCCTGTTCTTGAACCACGCATATTCAATTAATGGGCATGTTGAAAAAAAAGTTCATAAAAATATTGTCTGATTTTCATTTTTTCCTATAAGCATGAGCAATATTGCCCAGTATTAAATAAAGTAGTTTTTTACATGAATTTCAGCTAAATCAGTAAAAACGCCTAGCTCTTTCAGTGTTAAATGTCATATAGCAAAGCAGAAATGCAAACATTTACCATATATATCATATGAATTGTTTGGTATTGAGTCAAAGTCAATGTATCATGATGATTTGTTAAGTTAAAACATATATTAGTGTTGTTTTTTTTAAACCAAATATTCCCCGGGTCAAAATGACCCGAACAGAACGAAGGTGTAGTGAATCTGAACAGAACTTAAGGGTTAAAATGCTCATAAGTGCGTCTCTTCTTCGTCAGAAGACCAGCATTTGGCCTCTGTGACGCCCCACGACAACCCATCGCCAATATTAAACATGTAAACATAATTTTGTGGATATTTTCTCGCCTAGTGTGACATAACCTATACAACCCTTTCATTGCATGGATCTCTTTTCTTTTTTTCTTCTTCTTTTTATGATATGTGAACCCCGGGACAGAACATACTGTAAGAACTCAGAGATAAAAATAACAATCGTGCGTGAAAACAAAACACCCCATAAATAATAGGAACACTGTGTACAGACAAACCGAACTGAACAGTAAATAAAAGACAAGTGCCTTACAAAAACACCCCCACCCAGAAAAAGAAAGAACCCCAGACAGACAGATAGTCCTTTGCTAGTCTCTCCACATCATGCTAGCATGTGTGGAATGTT
Source organism: Nannobrachium achirus (assembly GCF_963921795.1). NCBI lineage: Eukaryota > Metazoa > Chordata > Actinopteri > Myctophiformes > Myctophidae > Nannobrachium > Nannobrachium achirus. Next base: position 41,827,076 of record NC_137810.1, read on the forward strand.
AATGGCTCTTCCTCTCCTCTCCTCTCCTCTCCTCTCTCCCTGGCAGTGCAGGCAGCAGCACCCAGCCACCCTCACCTCTCCTAGCTCTCTCCAGGCGACTGACAGTCAGATACCACTCCCTGCCCCGTGGAAGTGTCTGGGGATGGGGTCACCGATAGGCCCCTTCGCTTTCCCTTTCATTCTCTCTTTCACCTCCCTCCCTCCCTCACTCTCTCTCTCTCTCTCTCCCTCTCTCTCTCGCTGCCTTTCTTTCAGCCCCCTTATCCTCTCCATGCCCCAGAGCGTTTTCTTTTTTTTTAATATATATCCTTCTCTGGTCGTCTCTTGTGTCTTGTCTTGTCCAAGCCCTCCTCTCAGCTCAGCTCTCACTCCTCACCTCCCTGGAGGCTGCATTCATCTCGCCCTGTATGCCCTCTGCACATATCTGCCATGTACACAGACACACGCACGTATGGACGCACACACACGCATGCAGTTGCACACACGCATGCACACATGCATGCACACACTTCACCATTTTCATCCCTTTTGCTTATCGTTGTTGTTGCATTCATCATTTTAAGAATGATTTAAACTAGTGAAAACAGCAGATCTACAAGCACACAACGCCTCGCGCTGCGAGGCGTTGTGTGCTTGTAGATCTGCTATTTTCACTAGTCTTGTGCGACGGTCTTGTATGATGAAGCAGGGCTTTACTTTATGAAAAAAAACATACAAATTTGAAACTTGGAGACACAAGGTTTCTGCCCAACAGTGACGTTATGTTGTATATAGCCTGTTTTAACACCAAAGCCAGATTTATACTTAGCTGCCTGTGGGTGCCGCGCAAACATAGCCGAACTAACAAGCACTGCAACGCATAGAATGGCTGTTCTACAGAGCGGTTGACGTTTGTGTCGAACGGCTATTTTCGGCGTGTGACGCCAGCGAGTAAACCAGGCATGTGATGGAGCGGGGGGTGTGGACTAATAGCCGACACCAACTCTGGCTGCCCTCCACTCCATCCTATCCAGCATCACAGGGTCCGGAGTGTTGCTGGCTCCGCTGTCGCGCCACAGCGTAGGGTAGGTGGAGGTGGTGTGCCCCCTTCCCCTCCTGGCTGTGTCTTGGTTTGGCTCCCAGAGTATCAGTGCAGCTGGCTATCTAGTGGCGGGTGTCTGACACAGCGCCTGACCGCAGCCAGCCTCCTCCTTCTTCTCTCACTGACCTTGTCCACGGCCCTAGTAGAGTCCACGTTCCATATCGCTGCGTTCAGACAGAAACCTCTAATATGACCATATTTTAACATTTTTTTTTATTGTTATCAACCTACTTGATCACTTCACACAAAGCATCAAAAATGGCAGATTCGCAAGCTCGAAACACGGCACAATATAAATATATATTTCTTTATCAGAGACAATATTACTGTAAGCCCTAGACCTAACCACCTTAAAAGATTAAGGTGCCAAACCTTAATCTTTCCCTAATTGTAAGCATATACGTCTTAGAATCTTTTTTTAACCATACATTTTTGATTGATTGATTGATTGATTAATTGATTTATATACTTTATTAACAGTTTGCAAATTGTACACTGGTATGCATAGCTCCTTTCAGAACCTCTCACTCCGCTGCACTACGAGATGAGGTTCCTGCTCATAACATGCCCAAATTAGCTTTTTCCGGTCGTAATTCGCCAGGCGAACTATGCCCGGAAAAAGCTCAATTGGGCATGTTATGAGCAGGAACCTCATCTTGTAGCGCAGCGGAGTGAGAGGTTCCGAAAGGAGCTAGATTATACAATGGTGCTAAAAGGATAACACAAAAAGCCCTGAGGTACAACAACCATTTCTTTTGTGAGGACCAGGATAATGTCTATGTCTGAAATTCGAATGTACTTACATTATATTAAATATGTATAGTAAAACGAGTACACACACACGCAAAAGGGCATGGTTTATATTGCCATTACCGCGTGCACACACACACACACACGCGCACACACACACACACACACACACACACACACACACACACACACACACACACACACACACACACACACACACACACACACACACACACACACACACACACACACACCTAAGGATGTTGTCTAATCCTCCTTCGGCCCCCAGCTGACTGATTTGGGGGCCTCATTGAGAGTGAGAGGCGAGGGGTCTTTCCAATTTGTCTCCTTTGTGTTTTTTGAATTGCACTGTATAATCTGTGTGCATATTGGTGGGGGATTCATAAATCTGCTCATTGTAATGGAATGCAGGTGCGAAGCCCACGTGGAGGGAAAAAAAACGCAGCGTGTGGATTTCGTTACCTGAGAGCGATTGGCTTTGTCACAATTGTCGTAAGGAATTTGAATCCGGGAAACACAATTGGACTTGGCTTCCTGCCTTCTGTCGAGAGGAGAAGTAAAGTATGCAAGGCTGGATTTGCAAGAGTGAAAGAGAGATGGGGAGGGGTGGGGATGGGGGCAGGGGCATCACAAGGGGGGCAAAAGTGGGACTGAGTTACTAGGGCCCAAGGTGGAGGGGCCTTAACTATTTCATACATTAGCTATTGAAAAATAGCAGATATACAAGCTCACAGCGCGGCACCGAGTGCCGCGCTGCGAGATGTAGATCTGCTATTTTTGAAAAGTCATGAAAATGTGTGCAAATCTTTGAATATATGTATTTTTTTAAGCGAACATTTGTAACTCAAATTTTGCTTGGGGGGGGGGGGGGTCCCTGGAACTAAATATTTTGAGATGGGAAACACATTCAAAGACTTGCACAAATGTTCAAGATTTTTCAAAAATTGGAGATCTACAAGCTCGCAGCGTGGCACTCGGAGCTTGTATATCTGCTATTGTTCAATAGTTAAAGCACAAAATAATGCTTTCCCAGTCTAAATGGGTTAAACCCCCTCCCCCTATGAAGAACATTTATGGGGGCCCGCAGTGAATCCTTGCACCCAGGGCCCAGAATTTGGTGCGACACCCCTGGATGGTGGAAGTGCATGGGGGCCAGAGAGGAGTGCCTTTTTAGCTCCCTAAAAATCCTCCTGTCACCCCTAACGGACCTGACGCTATTAAAACAGAGGTAAAGGAAACCCTTGGAAGACCCTGCGGGATAAGGCAGAGCTACAGTAGATGGATGGATGGAGAACAGGTGCAACGAGGGGGAGAGAGAGAGAGAAAGAGCGACTTCAGCCCCCCCTGAACAACGTTGATGTTATTTACTGTACGCCGTTTACGGTACGGTGAGATGGAGGTATTGGGATTCTTTCTTTTTTTCCCCCCTTCTTTTCGTCCAAGGTTCAGTGCGAGTTCGTCTGCGTCTGTGGAGAGGCTGTCTGGCTTACTTAAAGTCTGTCTAATGCATGTCTCGGCTCCGTGTTTATGGTGTGCTTCATCAAAGCTGGATTTAAAACACAACATTGGTGTGACAGTGTGAAATTTGGCAGGATTAGTCAATCCCACCCCAAAGACGGGGGTCTTTGGCAACGGCATGTGGAAACACAAGCAGGTATAGAAGGACTAGGAGAGGTCAGGCAGAAAGAAGCTTGACTTGATATGGTAAAAAGGCGAGCTTTGGCGCATGCAGGGATTGTGCATGCACATGAAAGCTCGCTGCATGCACATCAAGCTGGCTGCTGCATACACACACATGCAGGGACGTGCTGGGCCCCCGATTCAGCCCGGGAAAAAGAGTTGTAGAGGCCCTCATTGCGTGCTATAGAGAGAGATCTCTCTAAGCGCTGCTGCTACTCAAAGATTTGCCATTTCAGATCATGACAAGTGACAAGCCAGTGGGCCAATTACATGAGTTATATTTCGTCGTTGTCGGGTGGAAACCTTGTATGTCCAAAACTGTTTGTTTTGTATTTATCATTTTAAAAATGATTTAAACTAGTGAAAACAGCCGATCTAAAGCACACAACGCCTCGCGGTGCGAGGCGTTGTGTGCTTGTAGATCTGCTGTTTTCACTACTTTTGTGCAAACAGTTTAATTTTTACTTTTGTGCAAACAATTAAATATTTTCCTAATGGCCGGCCTGGACCGGCCGGGAATGAACCGGCCATAAGGGAGTTGTCCCGCTTTTCCCAATGGCCAGCACGTCCCTGCAGACACGCACACACACAAACAAAAACATTGCATTCACATATAATTGCCCTTCCGCTGACCTCCTTTTACACAGAGTCATGCATGGTGTCCCTGCGGTACACGCATGTGTGAGAGGAGCTGTGACCCATATAATGTGCAGGCAGTCGCACATACAAACACGCGGGCAAAGATTTCACAGATGCGTACGCAATCAGCCGGCACGCTCGGCTGCACACAAGTGGAGTGGAGTACTGTAGGCCGACTCACATTTGTTTGCTTAAGTAAGAGTACAAACACCCTATTGTAGAAATACTATACTAAGTAAAAGTCTGGTGTTCAAAATGTACTTGAGTAAAAAGTGCAAAAGCATTGGCATCCAAATATACTTAAGATACCAAATGGTAAAGTACTTGTTATTGCAGAAATGTTCCATTTCACAAGTTTGTCATGTATAAAAAGTATTTTGAAAATAAATAATTTCATAATAATTTCTCCACTATTATCTCCAATAGCCTAATGAAATAATCCACTTTTATTTTCAATATAGTGAAGTAAAATAGTGAAGTAAAAAGTAGCCTACACTATTTGCCTCTGAGATGTAGTAAAGTAAAAGTGAAAGTATTGAAAATTGGAATTACTCCAATAAGTAAAAAAAAAAAAAAAAAAGAAAAGGAAAAGAAAATACCTTCAAATTGTACTACTGTAAGTACAGTACATGTACACCAAGGCAAATATTTCACAGACGCACACACAAATCAGACGCTGCACACACATACAGTGCATCAGTCATTGCAACGCATGACATCTCTAGGTCACTTACAGCATCTGGGCTGTCGCCGAGCAGCGGGGAATTCATGCTTCAAGAGGAGTGTGGTTTTGTAGCACATCTGTTCCTTGTGTTTGGACAGATCGATGGGACTTTATACTCAACAACGTGCTGTTGCACAAACTGTTCTTGTAATCTGCTCGCTTTTCTCTCCCGGCGAACACAAAAACCACCATTCACTTCAGACATTGGTCACTCACCACACAACGTATCCCCCATTCAGCTCCGTATGGCCGCCCCATTAGGCTTGTGAAGAGGAAAAGGCTTGTTCTATATAGCAGCTATTTTACCGTTGCCAAGTGGTCGCACAAAGGTGCGATTGGCCCAAGTGGCTCAACTGGCTCGTACTTTGTGAATTCATCCTGCAGAAGAAACAAACAAAAAAAGAATTGAGTTGACTGAAGTGACCATTTCACATTTGCATTTAAGTGAAGCTTTTATCTGGGAGTTATTTACAAGAGGCAAAGCGAGAAGAGGTGCTGTGCTTTAACTCAAGGACACTTTAGTGATGAAATGGCTTTTGTTGGTAATCAAAGGTGAGTGTCTGAGTCCCAGGATAGTTTATTCTAATCAGCGGACCACCGTGACCAACCTCCCAAAACAAGTATACACGTTGCTCCAGACATATCTGATGAGGCAAGGGGTTGAAGATCCAATCTAGGGGCGGTAATGCAACTAATAAGGATGCCAACCGCCATAAAACTCACAATCTAATAGTTACAGCAGTGGTTCTCAAACTTTTTCATGACAAGCACCCCCACAATTGATATGTATTTGGCTGCGGACACCCATCTTAAAAATATTTTGTTGCAGGGACCACCAGAAGGAAAGATCTTTGTTAGAAATGTTATGTTATTCTAAAAGTTCACGATTTTTCAAAAATATCTACAAGCTCATGAGCTTGCATATCTGTTACTTTTGAATAGCTGATGTATATCATGTGGATAAAGTGGTTAAAATGATTGTGGCGCTAACAAATGTAACTGGGGACACACTTGAACCCCCTCAAGGACCCCTGGGGGTCCCCAGACCCACTTTGAGAACCACTGAGTTACAGGGCAGACACTATCATTTCTATACCAGTGGTTCTCAAACGTTGTTGTGTCAAGGACCCCCTAAATCGTGTGATACATTTTTTTAGGGAGTAAGGACCCCCTAAATCGATTTTTGGACCATCATCTGAAAAGGTCTTGTGTCAAGGGACACCCATACACAGAGGAGATTTCTGAATGGTTTCCTGAGAGGGCTGGTTTATGGATACAAGTGCATGAGAATGCATGGCCTCTCTGCTATTCCATTTAGGCCTCAACGCAAATCTGTGTCACCATAGATTTGAACCACTTTAACCATAATTTTATGCTTAAATAATATATTGTATTAAAAAATAGCAGATATACAATCTCACATCTGCCACCGAGTGCCGCGCTGCGAGCTTGTAGATCTGCTATTTTTGAAAATCGTGAACATTTGTGCAAGTCGATTCTATAAATGTCTTCTAAATCCTTCTTCTAAATCAGTGGTTCTCAAACAAGGACCCCCAAAATTACATGTATTTGGTTCGCTTTTGAAAAGATATATTCAAAGACTTGCAAAAGAAATCACGATTTAAAAGAAATTGCAGATCTCAGATCTCAAGCTCTAGGGCGGCACTCGGTGCCACGCTGTGAGCTTGTATATCTGCTAATTTGTTATAGTTAAAGCATTAAATCATTCTAGGCCTAAATGGAATCAGTTTTTTTGAAGGCACCTGGGTCACTGCAGGTGACCCTGAGCGGTCTGACAGGAGACAAGTAACACTGGGAGGCAAACCCTTTCCGTCCTATACACCAGGGGTCTTCAACAGAGGGTCCAGGACCCCTAGGGGGTCCTCATAGTTACTACAGGGGAGCCGCCAAATCTTTGTGTGATAGGATCATGTTTTTTTCCATTAACCATTTGAACCCTAACATCCCTATTTCGAGTGAAACATTAGCCAAAAATAGCAGACCTGCTTCATTTCTTTCTCAGCTAAGGGGTCCCTGGCCTGTAAACGTTGAAGACCCATGCTATACACAATTTATTCAACCCGAGTTCTCAACCGCAGTCCTAGGAACGCATATATAGCGCTGCTATTCATTCTGGCTACTTTACACATTCAGGCACAACTGGAGACCAGAGATATCAAATGAAAGAAATTCAGCTAACTGATCAAATAGAAGATTAGCAGCAGTACAGTACAGTTGAGAGCCGCCGACGAGATAATTGTGTGCCGAGAGAAAATGCTTTTTTGGAGAAGAAACGTATAATTCCGTAAGTGAAAAATCCTATCTAATCCTTCAGAGGCAGGTGTTAGGGTCGTTACATACTCCACTTTTAGTATGTAACGGGGGGGCGGGTAGGCTACCCGCCCCCACGATCCTCTGAATGATGCCATATCATAGTTTAGACAGAGCCGAACTGAAATAAACTCGGCTCCTTATTAAAGTATGAATCAACCCTTATTTTGTATTTATTTATTTATTTAGAGATAACAAAATACAGTAGCTTCCTATTTTCAACTGGAGCTTATTTTTTCCCCCTGAATTTTCATATAAACCAATTATAAAAGCCAACAACATTCCACTTTATTGCAGTCTCTGTGAAGACTCCACGCGGTCTGTCGTCAAGATTCAGCCAAGAGGAGTCCCTGTCAGATCTGCGTGCGTGCGTGTGCGTGTGCGTGTGCGTGTGTGTGTGTGTGTGTGTGTGATCATGCGGCCTATAGGCGCTTCTTTTGGGCTTGTTTTCGTAGACGTGGCCGCTTGTTTCTGTCACAAAAGCTGGCAACATCCATCCCTGTCTATCTTATCTGTACGAGAGCCTGGAAATAGAGGCAGCTCAACCCTCTTCAACTGTGTGCCCTCTGCTTGGTAAAGTACATTTAGTTGAGTAATGAAAATAGTCAATATCTATCTATGGACTGACTGACTGACTGACTGACTGACTGACTGACTGACTGAGTCACCATGCAGCTTATCTTGAGAACCGCCCGACTGATCGACTTCAAACTCAGCATGCATCCATCCGCAGGGGCGGTTTTTATAAACTGGGGGCTCCCCACAAAGGTAGTAAAAGAGGCCCCCCCCCATGAGCACGCGTGAAAAATAGGTATGCACGAAAAACAGTATGCGCGCGCGCGAAGCGCAGGAATTAAAAATGCCACCCTCCAACTCAATACCTATTCTGAAAAAGTAATGATTTAGCATGACAAGACAATGAACTTGACAAGACAATGAAGAGCAGAGTTAGAGGAAGCCTATTTGTTGTCATTATGGTTGGTTTTAAATACCTAACCACAATCATTTTGGATCTATTTGATTAATTTAAGAAGAGTACAGCAAGGTAAGTAAGGTAATCAAAGGTATTTAGTGTAGGCCTATATGTATATTTTTAAACAGGACATATTTGATGCAGGACAATAATTATTTTAATAACAATAAGGGAATATCAGTGAATAATAATACTTTAAAATGTATATTTTTACAATTTCTTTTTAATTATTATTTGTCAAAATTTAGATAAAATAATGTATTTTCTTAACATCATTAATTTTCAAGCCTAATATGTGTAATCTTTGAGTACAGTTTGGATATTGCACGTATGTACAGGAAATTCATAGAGAGACAAGAGAGAGAGCTGATCACTTAACATTCCAATCAATCAACTCAATTGTCGCCAGCTGGTCTCTGTGTGAAATCTATTGACTCCAGTGAGCAGTTGGTCAATTCTTTAAAAAATCGTAACTTTTGACAGGAATGGGCTATAGAGACATACTTTCTTTCCCTAAATGCTCAGAATAATGAGCCCAGCAGGGGGTCCCTCTGCCTAGGGGCTCTACGCAGTTGTGTAGTCTGCGCAGAGCAAATGCCCGCCCCTGTCCATCCGTCCGGTAAGGTAAGGTCTGAGGACCCAAAGGAGTGAATCTGATGTCATCAATAGTAGGCATCATAGTACTGACATTATAGACTGGCCTTGACTCCATATTTGGGCATTCCTCACACAGAACTCCATATATGGGCATATAGGGCCACAGACAGACAGAAACAGAAATCTCCATATATGGGCATAAATGGGACAGAGACGGACGGACGGATGGACGGATGGACGGACGGACGGACGGACGGACGGACGGACGGACGGACGGACGGACGGGTACAACATATAGACTGACAATGGGTACAATGGGTATGCAGACTATGCACCAGTAAGACGCCCTAAGGGCGAGAAGCGACTGTGCGAGGTCGCACACATGGGAGCATGCATATGGGCGCATGCACACATACGCCTGGGTGACAGCAGACTGCTGGGCGAGCACTGGCGCTTTGGCATGGGATCAACTTTCCATCTGTGTCGTGTGTCCTAAAACGGTAGGTTCCGTACGGAACCATTGTTTACTTAGATATGGAAGGATGACCTCCCACTTGGGTAATGACGCCCCCTGGCGATCATTCAGAGAAACTACTTCAGCTCCCGTACTAACGTAGGTAGGAAGGGCCTGTCACTCAAACCGGAGTGACCCGCCTCCAGGCTATATAAGCCCCCGGAGGCGGAAGTAACATCCTCTTAATACCACTCTCTGCCACATTCAGTGAAACAGAGGGGCATTACGTGGGAGGTCATCCTTCCATATCTAAGTAAACAATGGTTCCGTACGGAACCTACCGTTTACTGTCAATATTCCAGGATGACCTCCCACTTGGGATTCTTAAACTCCCCTCTAAGCCACAACCTACTCTCATACCCCCACACACCCCTCATACGGGTGAGCACAGCCCAAACGGGCGTGACCCATCACCCAGAAGGTCCCAGGCCCACCGGACCTGGGTGTGAAGGCATGAGAAAATAAGGAGAGACCCTGACAGACCGAAGTCCGCCTCATTCAACTAAATGAAAAGGACAAGTCCGCCTTATAAGTAAGACACACTATATAAGGAAAACACAGGGTCCCCCCAAAATACCCCAGGTGGCTACATGCCCACCTGTGGGAGGGGAAGATCCGACTCCTCTATGACGTAGAGGAGGCAACTGCACCCAGAACCGAATGCGCTAGCGAAGAGGATTCGATATCCAGGTGATAGTAGGCTGCAAAGGTAGAAGGCGAAGACCAATTCGCCGAAACACAAATCTCCTGAACGGAGACTCCCTTTGCCAGTGCCCACGAAGTAGCCACACCTCTAGTGCTATGGGCTTTAAGTGCCGCCGGCACTTCCACACCCGCACTAGAGTAAGCCAGCCTAATAGCATCCACAATCCACCTCGAAAGAGTGGGTCTAGACACCGGCTTTCTGACAAGAACATTGCCCATTTCCACGAAGAGCTGAGAAGAAGCTCTAGAACCAGCAGTCCTGTCACAGTAGGCCTTCAATGCCCTGACAGGACAAAGGCAATTCAGCCGTTCATCCTCCACCGAGACAAACGGAGGAGGATGAAAAGCCAGAAGAACAACAGGCTCCTTAGGAACCACCATGTTCTTAGGAACAAACTTAAGATGAGGCTTGAGCAACACCTTGAGATCATTGTTCATAAACTGCATGCACTCCGCAGACACCGAGAGAGCTTGCAGGTCACCAACTCTTTTAGCCGTGGCCAAAGCCAGCAATATATTTTCCTCCTCTTTTAGCCGTGGCCAAAGCCAGCAATATATTTTCCTCCTCTCCCTCTTCCACTGATGTTCCCAGGAGAGGCTCCTGGGAACATCAGTGGAAGAGGGAGAGGAGGAAAATATACCGACAGTCCTCCAGGGCCTGAACATCGACGATGGACCCTTCACAATCAGCGAGCTCGCCAGGGCAAAATCCACCCTAAGAGAGGGAAAGAGTGCTGGGCCGGATGGCATACCCCCAGAGGTCTTGAAGAACTGCGACCTAGACAACCTCATCCTAGACTTTTGCAACAATGCTCTACAGCACAACAAGCAACCTGAAATATGGTCTCTGTCTAATATCATCCCGGTGCCTAAAGCTGGAGACCTCTCAAAGCCAGACAACTACAGAGGCATCAGCCTGACATGTATCACTGCTAAGGTCTTCAACCGAATGATACTGAACAGGATACGGCATGCCATCGACCCTCACCTGAGAGAGAACCAAAATGGTTTTCGAGAGGAGAGAACAACCGTAGCACAGATCCTGGCATTAAGGAGATTAATAGAGGAGGTGAAAAAGAACAACCTAGCAGCTGTACTGTGCTTCATTGACTTCAAAAAGGCTTTTGATTCTATCCACAGAAGCAAGATGGTGAAGATCCTTGAGGCCTACAATGTCCCTCCCAACATTCTCCGGGCTATCGAGACCATGTACGCAAAAACAAGGGCCAAAGTGGTGACCCCAGATGGCAGCAGTGAGGTGTTTGACATCCGAGCTGGGGTAATGCAAGGAGACACCCTAGCCCCCTACCTCTTCATCATAGTTCTAGATTATGCGCTCAGGAAAGCCATAGGGGGACGGGAACAAGAGCTTGGCTTCACGCTAACACCAAGGAGGTCAAGACGGCATCCCGCAGTAGTTCTGACAGACCTGGACTATGCGGACGACATCAGCCTGCTCTCCGACAGCATGGAACAAGCACAAGAACTCCTGAACAGGGTGGAGATAGAGTGTGCCAAAGTTGGTCTCAGGCTAAACGCTAAGAAAACTGAGGTTATCACCTATAACCTACCTGATCACTCACCTCTGACAACAACAGAAGGAGCTGTGTTGAAGGAAGTCAAGGACTTCAAGTACCTGGGCGCATGGGTCGACTCAACTGAGAAAGACCTTAAAGTAAGGAAGGCACTCGCTTGGAGGGCCCTGAACGGCATGAACAGTGTATGGAACTCTAACCTCCCCCGCCAAATCAAACTTAGCTTCTTCTTTGCAACGGTGGAGTCTGTTCTCCTCTATGGCAGTGAATGCTGGACCCTGAAGCCAACCCTGCAGAAGTCTCTAGACGGGTGCTACACTAGAATGTTGCGTGCAGTACTCAACATCAACAGGAGTGCACATGTTACAAACGAGAGCCTGTATGAGGGAATACCAAAGGTAAGCGAGAAAATTGCCACCAGAAGAATGAGACTAGCAGGACACTGCCAAAGACACCAGGAGCTTCCAGCCAGCAAATTGGTACTGTGGGAGCCAACACACGGGCACCGGCCGCGAGGACGTCCCACAAAAACATACGTGGACGTACTCAAGGAAGACGTAGGGACACAGAACACCAATGAGCTGGCCAGATGTATGGAGAGCCGAGATGACTGGAAACAACGATGGAGGGCTCGTCTGAGGACGACCTAGATAGATAGAGATAGATAAAGCCAGCAAAAGAGCCGTCTTGAAACTCAAAAGTTTCAAAGGCATCCCTACAAGCGGCTCAAAGGGAGCCCGACATAGGCCCCCTAGAACCACCTGCAGATCCCAAACTGGGAACAAAGACCTAGTCACCGGCCTCAAACGTTCAACTCCTTGCATGAACTTGATGACCTCCGGGACTTTAGAAGGTGCCTTGCCCGCCACCCCCAGGTGACAGGCATTAATAGCCGCCAAATACCCCCTAAGGGTAGAAAATGCCAGACCACTTTTCAAGCGGTTCTGCATAAATTCCAGAATTTCCTGGGCTGACGCCACATGAGCCACCACAGGTGGAACACGCGACTCACACCAGTCCTCAAAGGCATTCCACCTTCCATCATAAGACGCCCTCGTAGAGGGCGCCTTAGCACTCTGAATGGTAGCAACCACTTCAGAAGAAAAACCGGCTGCCAGCAGGTTTAACCTTTCACGTGCCAAACCCACAGGTCTAGGACCTGCAGGTCTTGGTGGAAGATCTCCCCCCTGGCCTGACTCAACAGGTCCCTGCACTGAGGCAGCTGCCAACCCGGTTCGCAAAGGAGAGGGGCGATCGCCGATCTCCACGTGCCCTTGTAGGGAGCCACCAGGAGCATCTCCAGACCGAACCTCCTGACTCTCTCCAGAGTGGGTCGGATTAAGTCGAAGGGGGGAAACGCGTACAGTAGACCTCTCGGCCACGTGTGCGCTAAGGCGTCCAACCCCAAGGGAGGACTGCCCTTCACCGCGAAGAACAACGGACACTTCGTATTCTCCGCTGACGCAAACAGGTCCGCCACTGGCTGACCGAACTTGCGAAAAATCTGGCTCGCCACCCTGGGGTGGAGAGACCAATCCTCGTAGCGAGGACCTCCCCTGGACAGGAGATCTGCTCCGCTGTTGAGGAGACCTGGGACGTGTAAGGCCCTGATCGACTTGAGGCGCGACAAGCACCAAACCGTCAATTCTCGAGCCAGAAGGTCCAGTGGCAACGACGACAGGCCCCCCTGTTTGTTGACATAAAACATGGCCGTCGTATTGTCTGTCCTGACCAGGACGTGACAATGCAAAATCCAAGGCTCGAAATGCTTGAGCGCCAGGAGTATAGCCATCAACTCCAAATAGTTGATGTGACGACCCCTCATCTCCAGAGGCCAAAGCCCCTGTGCTGTGCGCCCCTCGAAAGTGGCTCCCCATCCACTGAGACTGGCGTCTGTCGTGATCGACTTGCGGGAAACCACCTCGCCAATCGAGACTCCGCTGGTGAGGAACCCCTCCACCAGCCACGGAGACAGGGCGATCGCGCAGGAAGGGGAAACCGTAACCTTCTTGTACTTCAAGGAGGGCGGGATCCCGAGGGATAACATCCATCTTTGAAAAGGTCTCATATGAAACCTGCCCAAACGCAACAGATGTACTGCGGAAGCCATCATTCCCGTCAGTACCATGCAACTCCTGTAAGTGACCTCCTGGCCCACTTGAAAGGAGTCGAAACATTCCCGAAACCTGTCCACCCTCTCCTCTGAGAGACGGGCCGACATGTCGGATGAGTCCAGAAGGACCCCAATGAATGTAAGACGACTTGCTGGAGTCAGCATGCTCTTGCCGTGGTTGACTATGAAACCTAAGGCCTTCAGGTGAGCCAAAACCACTTGTGTGTGACGCGCCACTTCGTGGGCGGAGCTCGCTGAAATCATCCAATCGTCGATGTACGTCGCCAACCTGACGCCCTGCTGTCTCAGCGGGGCGATGGCTGCTTCGGTCACTTTCACGAAAACCCTCGGGCTCAGTGACAGACCGAAAGGGAGTACAGTATACTCGTACAGGCGACCCTCGAAGGCGAACCGTAGGAATTTCCTGTGTGGGGGATAAATCTGGACGTGCTGATAAGCATCCTTCAGATCCACTGAACAGTGGAAATCCCCTTGCCTGACCGACCGTAACATGGTGGGTACAGTTAGCATCCTGAAAACGTATTTCTTCAGGTACACGTTTAGTGCCTTTAGGTCCAGGATGGGACGTAGCCCCCCCCCCTTTTTGGGCACCAGGAAATAACGGCTCCAAAATCCCATGCGGGATTGGGTCCTGTCCAGCTCCACTATAGCACCCTTGCTTAGCAATGAGCTGATCTCTTCTCTCAAAAGACTTGCTTTTAAACCACGCGCCCTGGTATGAATAACCCTGCTCGAAAGCGGGGGTATGTCTGCGAACTGTAACCTGTAACCCCTGGTTATCGTTCGAAATACCCAATGGCTCGGGTTGCATAACTCCCACTGGCGCGCGCAGCGTGCTAGCGTGTTTTGAGCGAGAGAAACCCCACCACTGTGCTTCCGTGACGGCGGAGCTTTTTGGCGGCCGGACCGGAAGTGGGGAACCTGCGTATCCGTATCCGGAACGACCGGATGCGGAGCGCAAGGGTTCAATAGGCCGCATGGCGGAAACACCTTCTGGTTGTACCGCTTGACTAGCGGAGCTATTTTGCGGCGGGACCGGAAGTGGGGAACCTGCGTATCCGTATCCGGAACACCCGGATGCGGAGCGCAGGGGTTCAATAGGCCGCAAGGCGGGAACACCTTCTGATTGTACCGCTTGACTAGCGGAGCTTTTTTGCGGCCGGACCGGAAGCGGGGAGCTAGCGAATCCGTATCCGGTGAAACCGGAAGCGTTCGGTTTTCGCTCGATAGAGCGACAGGAAGAGCAAAGCGATTCGACTGATAAACAGACTCGCCCACAACTAAAGCATTCTCCCCTGACAGGAGAGGAACTTTTACGTTTAATACCTGCTCTAAGGCCTTTATGCTTGTCCCTTGACCCGGGCTCATAGTAGGCCGACAGAATTTCTGACTCAAGGTTAAATTCATAGCATCGCTCACGCGAGGGAAAATCCACTCGCGCGCATGAGGAACCATATAATTGTTTGACGTTAACATTACTGGTTGCTGATAAAACCTGTGACTGATTAAAGAGTCCTGACGGGACTCCATCATTCTTACAGGAGGCATGCATAAAGGAGTCATATTGTCGACGCGAGGGATATCCCACTCGCGCGCTTGAGGAACCACATAATTGTTTGACAATAACATTACTGGTTGCTGATAAAACCTGCGATTGATTATCGAGTCCTGACAGGACTTCATCATTACTACAGGAGGCATGCACGATGGGGTCGTCTGTGCTAGTGCGAGAGAGTTGGACAGAGACAGACTTTGCTCTTTCAACATATTTATTGTCGACACAGGAGGCATCAAAATCAACATTTTCATTTCCCCGACACGGGGTACAGAAAAACGCCCTCGTTTGGGGGGAGGGGGACCGAGAGACACCTCGGACCCCCGCCCCAGCACAATCCCCCTCTTCTGAGTGTCATTTGCGCTGTCCCCTACCGCGGCCACCGCGGTAGGAAGACTGCTGCCTGCCATCCTTGGACGGGCGGCGCGGCTGAGCGCGCTCGGGAACCACCACCTTGCTGCGGGGCCTGTCAGGCGCCCTGGCTGCAGAGGCTCCCCTGGAGGAAGACGAGTGCTTCTTTAAAAGAAGCAGAGCGGCCCCTTTCCTTGACGCGGGAGGAGCGGGACGCCCTCCTAGCTTGCTGCGGTTCTTCCTGTGGCACTGTGGTGGACTCGACGATGTCCTTAGCCGCCTTGAAGAAGGTAACTCTACCCTGCAGCAGCTCCAAGCCCCCACCCATGAGGGTGGTGGGACTGTTCTCCATGTTAATGAGAGACTTGTACATCTCCCCGCGAGGACCTAGAGGCTTCTCGCCCACGTCCCTCTTAGGCTCGAGGTCGACATAGTCGAGCCAGCGGGCTCTCTCAGACTGGAGGTTGTAGTCCATGGACCTGCCCATCCACTTAACCGCATGCCAATTGACCTTCAGCATGATGTCAAATAAAGTGTTCAGTTCAGCTGTGTGCTCCCCCGTGGGCAGACCTTTGACCAGGTCCTTGGTGGAAGCGAGCAAGAGCTGGATTAGATTCAGGTCCTTAGCGGCCAGAGCAGCGGACCGGTAGGCGTTACGAGCCCTGTCCGGGAACCGAAGGCTCCTGCCCGGGCATTTCGTCATCATCCTCGGCCTCTTCAGAGGGGAGAGGAGGTGGCAACTCCTCTCCAACTCTGGCAAGAGCTCTCATGTAGACCGTGAGATGATCCAGCATTTCTGCTGCAGAATCGACGTCCTCTGCTCCCGCTTCACCCGCTTGACTGGCGGGTGGAGGGGCAGTGGTGCCTGAGGAGGACTGGGAGCTCCCTGCGGCGTCCAGTTGACGTGCTGGAGCCGCAGGGGCATTACCTTTCACTGTGACCGTGAGTCGAGAACCATCGTTCTCGACGGAGTCCTCCTCCTCCTCGGCCGTGTATCCAGAGTATTCAGAACCAGAACCCTCGCTCTGACAGGAGCTCAGGTCCGACTCTCGCCTGAAAGTCTGGACTGTTTTGGTGATGCTCACGTCGAGGGGAACGTCCCCGACGGTCACATCCGAGCGTTTCTTTTTGGGCACCGCGCCCGAAGGGGAAAAGGCTACCGGAGGGATGTTAGCCTTCTTGGTCGCCTTCTTAGCGGCGACTTCACCAGACCCGCCAGCTCCAGTGACAGTGGAGCTAGCTGCGGTCGGTTGCGCGGCAGGCGGTGTCTCATGTAGCACGGCGCCATCTTGACTTGGAATGGCGCGCTGTTTGCCAAACGGATCTCCGGAAGGCAGCGCCGCACCTTGACCAACGGTGCGGGCCGCCTGGGGAAGGAAAGACTGGGCTGTGGGGTTGAGAGCAGTGGACCCACCTGGTGGAGCGCAGGCCCCGAGGCCTGCCCTGGCTAGGTAGAACCGGTGTACCAGTACATCGTGGTCGTAGGCCACGCAGAAGTCACAGAAAGGTCCTGCTCTCCCCTGAGGACTCAGTGCAGAGAAGGCGTGTGCAACGCCCATGCAGCCGACACAGAGAGGGTGAAGATCCTGTCCGTCGATGAGTCCTGGACAGCCTGGACATTGCCTCGGCAGGAAGGCCAGAGGATCCATGGCGAAGCACTGTAGATAGAGTTAACCAGAAGCAGACGAGCTAACAAGCTAACGGCTAAGGCTAGGCCACGCTTGATTCGGGCAGGGCCTGAACAAGCGGTAAGCAGTGTAGCTAACGTTAACAAATAGCAGACGAGCTAACAAGCTAACGGCTAATGCTATGCCACGCTTGCTTCGGCGGAGGCCTGAACAAGCAGTAATAATCCTTTGTTATAGAAGGAAATAACCGTCGTTTTAGGACGGGACAAGAATAAGTATTCTTAAGTACGGGTTAATTCAACACTCGCCGGTGGGCGACTCCAATGCCACCGCTTTAGGCTAATGCGCGAAGAATAATAATACAAAGGCTGAGTTTCAACTTATCTGAATGTGATATCGCAGAGAGTGAAAAGAGGATGTTACTTCCGCCTCCGGGGGCTTATATAGCCTGGAGGCGGGTCACTCCGGTTTGAGTGACAGGCCCTTCCTACCTACGTTAGTACGGGAGCTGAAGTAGTTTCTCTGAATGATCGCCAGGGGGCGTCATTACCCAAGTGGGAGGTCATCCTGGAATATTGACAGTAAACCAGTAAGACTCCCTAATCGGGAGATAAGCGACCGTAGGTGGCTTTGCAAGAATCGGCCTGATGGTGGCGCTAGAAGAGGGCCATGTGAGAAATGAGGGGTGGGGTCTGCACGGCGCCGAGGCGGACGAATAGGTACCGGCCCCGGCTCTCCCGGTCGCTCCTAGCCGGAGTTACGGCATTTTATGTGAGCTGCAGTGTAGGGGGTCCTCCACTGGGGGCACCACCACTTTTGCATCCGTTCTGGAGCACCAGGAGTCGGTGGTCCCCGGGAATTCCCCGTGAGCAGCCCCGTTGGGGTGGTCATTTGGTCATTTTTGCACATTTGGGGGTTTTTTTACATCTGGGGGTCCCGCAGGGAGCTGGGGGTCCCTGTAGCTCCGGGGGTCCTTGGAGGTTGTAGTTTGGCAGGTAAGGAGTGTGTGTGCAAAATGTGGCATGGATGGGGGCAACGGTTGTGGAGATATGAGCAGGGGAAAAGTGTGACGTGTGATGTGTCACTCACGGAGGGACATTTTTTTACACCTGGGGGTCCCTGGAGCTCCGGGGGTCCTTGGAGGTTGTAGTTTGGCAGGTAAGGAGTGTGTGTGCAAAATGTGGCATGGATGGGGGCAACGGTTGTGGAGATATGAGCAGGGCAAAAGTGTGACTCACTGACTGACTCACTCACTCACTGACAGACAGACAGACAGCCTGTGGAGGTTTTGGTAGTAAATGCGACCTACGGTCGCAATAAATATTCACACTTTGGCTACAGTGTGTGTGGCCGCTTCTTTGTCTTTTAAAGATGGGATCAACTTTGACCAAAAAAATGCACAGACCTGATTTGTTGTTTAAGTTGCACAAAATGTGGCCAAAATGTGTCCATATTTTCCCAAATATGGAGATGACTGACATCTGACATCATAGATGTTTGATGGCATCATAGACCACATGAGACTGACACAATATGTATCTTTACCTGCATAACATCATAAATGCTGCGTCCCCCATCCGGCCTATAGTCTTTCACTCATAAGATTTATCAATAATAATGATGAATCGCGTAATGAAAAATAATTGCATGTTGAAAGCTAAGAAAAAGCAGAACTGGGAGAGGGAGACGGCTGTGAAATCACTTTGCACACCATGACCTTTTAGAATCTGCTTATTTTTAAGCGGCACTAACCGCTCCTACGTCTGGCTTTGTGTGTAGGTCCCTATGTCCGTAGCATGAGACTGACGTCACACGAAACTAACGTCATAGAAAGTACCGACATCACCACAGCTGATGTCACGGACAGAACGGCCCATACAAGGAGATATGCACGTGAGTCTTGTTTGATATAAAAAACTGTGAAAAGTGATGACTCAAAAGACTCAACACTAAACCATAGTTTGACCCCTCACATGCTACTTAAAGCATATTTATTTTGTTGTGTTTTTTCATGTATAGTACAGTTAATGGGACCCCAATTTTCAGCAGCTGTCACAGATTCTCCTATAGGGAAACTGAATTTCAGTCTTTGTGAAATGTGTTTCTAGACACCTTTATAAACACATTGGAGAAGACATTCTTTGGCAAGGAATTTATTCAAGGACTTTTTAAGATATCTCTTGATTATTTTCTCCTTTGGCATTTGAATGACAAATTGTTCTGAGACGTTGCTCCTCGTTCCAAGAACGTTCTATCCCAATTGCAAAAAGACCTGCGGTACCGACGTGGAGGCCCTAATCTGAATACATCCATTTCTAGTTCTTTTCTTAATCGAGAAATCATACAAGGATAAAGCAGTCCACGTGATTTAATAATAAAGCCGTTTCCGCCCACTTCATTGCCAAGTAAATGCCATTAGTCTGAACATCTAAGTCATCACTTTCAGCAGAGCAGCAGCACGTGGATTCAAATGTTTTGTTTGCAGACGCCCGCATAGTCACACACAAAAAACATTAACGGCCCCATATTCCCATGGCTTCTCAATTAAGACGTGGCCTCGAGACTCACGCCACTTGAGGAGGCGTTTGCAGACGCGTTGATTTCTTTGTGTTTCTACAGACAGAACATCACAGATGAGGCTGCTGCAGTACATTTTTGATCTGTGTTCAGTTGAATGCATCGCAAGATGTCTCTCTGAAACGACTTGCTGTGTACTCTGCAAACCAAATAAAACATGAAAGTGTGTGTGTGTGTGTGTGTGTGTGTGTGTGTGTGTGTGTGTGTGTGTGTGTGCGTGCGCGTGCGCGTGCGTGCGTGCGTTCGTGCGTGTGTGTGTGTGTGTTTGTGAGATAAAGAGACAGAGAGTGGGTGAAAAACACATACATACCGTGCAGACGGAGTGAATTATGCATTCATGCTTTTTGTTTCCGTATGTAAATATTGCGTGCATGTGTGGTGTCTCTGTGTACACACAGGGACATTGTGTTTTCCTGTGTGGGCACACATCTGTAAGGATTGCACGGATACGGAGTCAGCATCTTTCTTTGTACATGGATGTTGTGTTGACCGGGGAGGCTCTGGCTTTGGCTAAACGCCTTCGCCATGGCAAACACAAAGTCATGGCTGGCAAATCACTTCACCTTAAGAGCTGAGAGAGGGACAAGAGCCAAAAGACGGAGCATTCAAATGACAGAGCGGATTCTACCCACAATGCATTGCAGGATGAAAGCAATACAGTTAACAATGTAAACAACACATTTCTGTTCCTTGGGAGCAGGCCACCCAAAAGGTGCCAAATAATTTCCAGTGTTCTTTTAACTCTTGTACAACTGGAACCGTTCGTGGTCCAAAGTGGACAAATGGACCGGTTTGGCTCCATTTGTCCAGTTACATTAACACTGAAGGATTTCACAGTGCGACTGCTGAGTAAGGGCAAGCATGAGGTGCATCGTCTCAGACATTCAGTGAGTCTGAAGAGCCAACAATGTGAAGCGAATAAAAGGCTAAGTAAGCTCTGCATGCATGCATGCGTGTGTGCGTGCGTGCGTGCGTCAATGCTTGCGTGTGTGCGTGCGTGCGTGCGTGTTCGAAAGCATCTGCAAGTTAGTGGCAAATGTGAAGCAAATGTGACTCCACTCACCTTTGTCACAAAGTATTATTCATTCTCAGTGCTGACCAGTACAGGCCTGTCTAGGGTTGGGATATGAAATCGGTTCCATCACATTTGGAACCAGAGCAGGTTTTATCACATTGTCAGAGCTGGTACGTGCACTCGATGTCTGTACATGTCTATTATGCTATACAACCAGTAAGACTCCCTAATCGGGAGATAAGCGACCGTTGGTCGCTTATCTCCACAAATAGGCCAAAAGTTTGTTTTACCAATTATTACACTCTATGTGAACATTTACATCAACAAATCCCAAGTACAGGGCATCATCTGGGATACAATCCCTTTTATGCCCATATATGGAGATCCCTAACATAATCCCTTTCATGCCCATATATGGAGATCCCTAACAGAATCCCTTTTATGCCCATATATGGAGATCCCTAACAGCATCCCTTTTATGCCCATATATGGAGATCACTAACAGCTAACATAATCCCTTTTATGCCCATATATGGAGATCCCTAACAGAATCCCTTTTATGCCCATATATGGAGATCCCTAACAGAATCCCTTTTATGCCCATATATGGAGATCCCTAACAGAATCCCTTTTATGCCCAGTTGGTTGCTAGGGTAAAAAAACATGGTTGCTATGGTAAACAGTTGGTTGCTAGGGTAAACAGTTGGTTGCTAGGGTAAAACCATGGTTGCTAAGGTGGTTGCTAACGTACACTAACAGACCAGCAACAACAGACTGTTGCCACAGCAACGTACACAAAGGTTTGTGTACACATGTGGTGTGATGTCATACTGAAGATATATGACATCACACCGTACACAAACAAAGGTGTGACGTGTGACGTGTGACGGACGGACGGACGGACGGACGGACGGACGGACGGCCGGTGGAGGTTTTCATAGTAAACTGCTCCCTGACGGTCGCAATTACAATACCAGTGGTTAAAAAAAACAATTAATTTCAAAGGCCAACATAACTCTGAGTGTACAGTACAAATTGAACGAAATGGGCCCTTGCGGGTTCATGTAGGGTCCTTGAAGCAAATGTGACTCCACTCACCTTTGTCACAAAGTATTATTCATTCTCAGTGCTGACCAGTACAGGCCTGTCTAGGGTTGGGATATGAAATCGGTTCCATCACATTTGGAACCAGAGCAGGTTTTATCACATTGTCAGAGCTGGTACGTGCACTCGATGTCTGTACATGTCTATTATGCTATACAACCAGTAAGACTCCCTAATCGGGAGATAAGCGACCGTTGGTCGCTTATCTCCACAAATTGGCCAAAAGTTTGTTTTACCAATTATTACACTCTATGTGAACATTTACATCAACAAATCCCAAGTACAGGGCATCATCTGGGATACAATCCCTTTTATGCCCATATATGGAGATCCCTAACATAATCCCTTTCATGCCCATATATGGAGATCCCTAACAGAATCCCTTTTATGCCCATATGGAGATCCCTAACAGCATCCCTTTTATGCCCATATATGGAGATCACTAACAGCTAACATAATCCCTTTTATGCCCATATATGGAGATCCCTAACAGAATCCCTTTTATGCCCATATATGGAGATCCCTAACAGAATCCCTTTTATGCCCATATATGGAGATCCCTAACAGAATCCCTTTTATGCCCAGTTGGTTGCTAGGGTAAAAAAACATGGTTGCTATGGTAAACAGTTGGTTGCTAGGGTAAACAGTTGGTTGCTAGGGTAAAACCATGGTTGCTAAGGTGGTTGCTAACGTACACTAACAGACCAGCAACAACAGACTGTTGCCACAGCAACGTACACAAAGGTTTGTGTACACATGTGGTGTGATGTCATACTGAAGATATATGACATCACACCGTACACAAACAAAGGTGTGACGTGTGACGTGTGACGGACGGACGGACGGACGGACGGACGGACGGACGGACGGACGGCCGGTGGAGGTTTTCATAGTAAACTGCTCCCTGACGGTCGCAATTACAATACCAGTGGTTAAAAAAAACAATTAATTTCAAAGGCCAACATAACTCTGAGTGTACAGTACAAATTGAACGAAATGGGCCCTTGCGGGTTCATGTAGGGTCCTTTAGTAGGAATCGGTAAAGGGAATCGGACCATTAAGAAGGAACTGTTAAGGATCTCAAACCCCATAATCCAGTTCAGAAGCCTGCATGCTGAAGGCCTTAACACCAGACCTGCTGCCGTGCAAAGGCCGCCCATCAAAGCCAACCTGATCATTCAGACAGGTACAAACACTGGCCTGTTTCGGTGCGCTGCCTCCCCCACACAGGTGCACTGACCCATGCACCAGGTGCAGCTGATCCTTATCTCCGCTAGACAGTGCCACCTAACAAGTCCAGATTACTGGTAAGCCGTGCCACGTCAAAACATCTGTCACTTGCGCGCAAATCCAGGTTACGTATCAAAACAGCTGTCACTCGGGTTACTTGCAAGCGAGCTCAGCCACTCACAAAGGGAACAAACCATGAAAAGAAAGAAGCCACGCAGCTTTTGAGTTTTGTCGGTGTGGCGTGACTTTCTGAGAGGCGCCCGGAAAGTCAAGCCGATCCATTTGTCAGAAGTGAGAGACACTTTCAATTGAGCCTTCATCCTTCTGCATTCTAGGACTCATGTCAAGTTTCTTTCTCACAAAAAGACATACTTTCTCTCTCTCGCACGTGTGCACGCCCACACACACACACACACACACACGCACGCAGAGAGACACACACCAGCTTGTCAAGTCAGGACCATACAGCTCCTTAGCTGCGGCAAATAGCTCGTTCAGCACGGTTTAGCAGCAAAGGACAACAACCCGCCGTATCGGCAAAATCCATATCGCAATTTCCTTGAAGCCTCGCGGCAGGCGATGTTTAATCACATTGACAGCTCCTTTGGCTTGAAGAAGGAGATAGTGTTATTACAGGCTGAGCACACAACTTGAAAAGGGCTTCGGTTCTTGCATCTGTCAGAGGACGATGTCTAATGCCGGGGCCGTCAGTGACAGATCGCCATATCCACTCATTTCGGTCACATGACGGATGGCTCGATTCACTCAGTCCTTGGTATCTCCCTAAGCACGCTCGAACGAACAAGAGCGGAAGCGGGAAAAGCCCAAGGACCATTTATAATTCACCTTGAGAGGAAACGCAATGATAGAAGGGGGGGAAGTGGCACACCTTGATGATATTAGCGACCATTGTCGCATGCAGTTTTAATGGCCGCTGGAGCAGAATATTGACCCAAGCCGGAGCGCGTCCAACCAGCTTGATGATTCTTATCAGAATGAATGTGGGGGGAAAGGATCCCGCCGAGAGTGATACTTTAGCTGCCCATTCAAAGCCATTCATCACCCAGGCGGGAAGTGAGATTCCTATATCCATTAAGCGAAGATAGATTCACGGTTCCCTCGTGGCCAGTTAAGTGTGCAAGAACGTCCAGAGTAGGTCAACTCTGCTTCGATAGCCTTGAGCTTACCTTGAGATCTCAAAGCGTCCGGCACCAGAGGAGCTGTGGCGTCTTGTTGGACTGCCCGGAGCTGAATATCGTGTTTGGAGTATTAATTTAATCCCAGCAACATCCATTGATTCCATCAAAAGCCATGTCATGCTGAAATGTCCTAAACTCTTGAGTGAAAAGTGCCTAAAATATCAGATGAAGCATTGCACTAAAGTCTAAAGTGTTGCAACATTATACAGTAGTTAATTTTCTGACGATTTTTTTTGTTTTGTATCTATTTTATGTGAGAAAATACCAATTGTATTTCTTGTTTACATGTTTGTCTCTTATTATTTTGTCTTTTTTTTCGTTGTTATTGTCTTCTATATCCCTTTCCCAACAGTGGAAACAAGCGTTCAGGCTTTCTTTTTTTTCTTTTTTTGTGCTTTTACCTTTTTTGAGCGGTGCTAACCGCTAGTACGTCTGGCTTTGTGTGTATTAGCACGGATCTCCATGTATGGAGATAACTAACGTCACGGACAGAACAGCCCATATAAGGAGATTTTCACGTTTGTTGTTATTGTGTTTGATACCATGCAAAGTTCACTAGTGCGATTTTTTTAATACATTTTCAATAGAGTGTATCTGTTTCTATGCAAAAGAGGCATAATAAACACACACACACACACACACACACACGCACACACACACACACACACACACACACACACACACACACACACACACACACACACACACACACACACACACACACACACACACACACACACACACACACACACACACACACACACACACACACACACACACACACACACACACACACACACACACACATCTTTTAGATGATACGAGATCCGCTTTCTACCATTTTAATCATACAGGCCCCATTTTCTCTCTAATTAACAATGCTATGGGCTCCATTTATAGCCACATACCCTTGTAAATAGAGGGAAGTGCTGGGCGTTAAATTGCGTGATGAACTTCATCTCGGCCAAGGAAAGAACAGGGCGCAGGGGCTTCACTCAAGGAAGCCTCAGCCACCCTCTCAATTAGTGCTTTAGACACGCCATCTCTCATTAAGCCAATGAGAGCTGAGCGAGGTAGCAGCAGAGACCGCATTGAGCAGCGGGTCTCTCTGAGGAAAGCACTGCGGAAACCTCAGATAGTGCATGTGCTCCTGCCGTTGATTCAATTACTGCCATGCATACATAGATATCTCTCTGGATTGGATTGGTGGGACACTGTGACAGGACTTCAGTCGATAGACTCTGGGTAGATAACATTTTGAAATGCCCTGGAATCTTCCAGGGATGGCGGGATAATCATCTAATGTAAGATAAAACAAAACATACAGTATACATGCATGTGAAAACATGGACATTGAGCAAGATCATATTTATGCCAAAGTGCCATTGATTCTCAGTCTCTTTTTAATTTCAAGGGCACCCAAATGAATTAGACCTATATGTTGCATGTGGGTGGACTGTGGATGGTGGGTGTAACATTCGTAACATGCTCATATATGAGACGTGGGAGTCACAAACGTAACATTCCCATATATGGAGACGTGGGCATCACAAGCGTAACATGCCAAAATATGGAGAGGTGGACAGTCACAAACATACCCATACAGTATGGAGACGTGGGTGTCACATACATAAATTCCCATATATGGAGATGTGGGCATCACAAGCATAACATGCCCGTATATGGAGAGGTGGAGGTCACAAACGTAACATGCCCATATATTGAGACAAGGGCGTCACAAATGTAACATTCCCATATATGGAGATGTGGGCATCACAAACGTAACATGCCCATATATGGAGACGTGGTTCTCACAAACGTAAAATGACCATATATGGAGACACATGGAGACACGTTTACATTTTTATGACAAATGACATCATAGACTGGCCTGGACTCTATATTTGGGCATGGCTAATAAACACAGTACTCCATACTGCAAGAACATACAATGGCAGACAGATACACAGAACTCCATATATGGTTATAAATTAACAGACAGACGGGTATAACGGCTAGTCTGACAACAAGCACAACGTTACAGATTTATTTTATTATTGTCTGATGACTTGCACCGACCCTGAGGAGGCTGGGGATCCCAATCTACTGTCAAGTCAAGTGTTCTTTTAACTCTGAACTCTCAGTTACACAACTGTAAGCATCCATTTGGTTGTTGTAATCATTATATACTCTGATGTCATGAATGACGACTGACTGTGCATTCTGAACATTGTTCAGTTCTCTATAGGGTTATGATTTCCATTTATGGAAAAGAAGATATTCAGCTTTTGTCTTGAATGAGAAAGTCTGTCGTTATCACCGCTCTGTCATAGAAACGGCTCACATAGTGACACTCTCATTCCGCGGGTGTCTCCATTCATCGTTAACAAAACAAAACAAAAACAACAGCTGAGTTGTGGCTTCATTACATTCTCCAGCTTAAACACCCACTCACACATCTTTGTTAGGATTCTCCATCTCTCTGCGGGCTCCCGCTGTGAGATGGAGAGCCCGGGTGCAGACAGTGGCTCTGTATTTCACAGTGCAGCGTTGCCAGATCTTGCGAGAGGAAAACAAGCAACTGCACAAAAACAAGAACCAAAAGAAGTGACTATATATACGACATGAACACAGCACACACGCACGCACGCGCAGATAGTGCATGTGCTCCTGCTATTGATTCAATTACTGCCATGCATACATAGATATCTCTCTGGATTGGATTGGTGGGACACTGTGACAGGACTTATAGTCGATAGACTCTTCATAAGGGAAACATAAGTAAATCGTTACCAAGAAATTTCTTCACCAATGTGTTTCTAAAGGTGTGTAATAATGTACTAAAAGGTTGAAATTCAACTCCCGGGGAAAACTTCATAAAAAACTGATTAACTTTACTATACAGGAAAAGAATACAAAAAAATAAATATAATATTAAGTAGCATGTGAGGGGTCAAACTAGGGGTTTTTCATGATGCTGAATCCATTGCAAGCATTTGTTTTGCACGAAAAACATTCCGTGGGCTACAAATGGCCCCCACAAAACGGTGAAAAGTAATGACTCATCACTAAACCATCGTTTTGTGGGTCCGTTTTTAGCCCAAGGAACGTTATTCGTGCAAAACAGATGCTTGCAATGGATTCAGCATCATGAAAAACCTCTAGTTTGACCCCTCACATGCTACTTAAAGCAGATTTCTTTTTTGTATTTTTTTCCTGTATAGTAAAGTTAATGGGACACATACATTTATGAGGTTTTCCCTGGGAGTTGGTGAAGAAATTTCTTGATAACGTTTACGCAAATTGGTCAAATATCTTATAAAATCCCCTTATTATCTGGGTAGATAACATTTTGAAATGCCCTGGAATCTGTGATGGCCGGATTATCGTCTAATGTAAGATAAAACAAAACATACAGTATACATGTGACGGAGAGAGTCGCAGCCCCAGCCTGAAGCCTCAAAAGTCTAGTATCTGCTCTTGTTCCATAGGGATGTCCCTTTGAGGTGATGGTTAAGATATTAGACTTTCACGCGGGAGACCCGGGTTCGAAACTGGGTGGGGAGGTTCGGATCACCTCCGTTACATACATGCATGTGAAAACATTGACATTCAGCAAGATCATATTTATGCCATTATAAGTGCCATCTCAATATTTTTTTTAATTTCAAGGGCACCCAAATGAATAAGACCTATATTACATTTTGCTTGTGGGTGGACTGTGGACGGTGGGCGTAACATTCGTAACATGCCCATACATGGAGACGTGGGAGTAACAAATGTAACATTCCCATACAGTATGGAGACGCGGGCATCACAAGCGTAACATGCCAAAATATGGAGAGGTTTAAGTCACAAACTAACATGCCCATATGGAGACAAGGGTGTCACAAATGTTACATTCCCATAAATGGAGATGTGGGCATCACAAGCATAACATGCCCATATATGGAGAGGAGGAAGTCACAAACGTAACATGCCCATATATGGAGACATGGGCATCCCAAATGTAACATTCCCATATATGGAGATGTGGGCATCACAAGCATAACATGCCCTAACAGTAGAGAGGTGTAAGTCACAAACGTAACATGCCCATATATGGAGACGTGGGTGTCACAAACGTAACATGCCCATATATGGAGACGTGGGTGTCACAAGTGTGTGTGTGTGTGTGTGTGTGTGTGTGTGTGTGTGTGTGCGTGCGTGCGTGCGTGCGTGTGTGCGTGTGGTGTTGGGGGGGATAGAGAATAATCCTGTTATAGGGATGATGCTCAGGACAAAGGGAGGAAGAAGAGCCAAGACATTGTCACCGCTGACACAAGTTCATCTTTGATCCTGTCATATATATTTTTTTGGGATTGCAAACTAAATAGATTTGGGCGGGGGTCGCGACGGGCGATTTAGCAGGTCAGAGGAATCTGTCTTTCTCAGCCCTGCTTTCCAGGCTGTCAAAGGAAGGTATGTCTGCCCGAAGAATCCATTATTTGGCGGATTTTCAACAAGGCGTGTTGCTACATACTGCGCATATTGATGCCTGCAGCCTGTGAGCAAGACTGTGGAGGGAGGGTCAGTGCTGAAACTCACTGGATCATGTATATTCAATGATCTTCTGGAGAATCCCTCTATAATCGGTAATACCTTCAAGTCATATTTATAGTCATATTAGTGGGCAGGGTGGCTGCAGTTTGAGGGTAAACACAACAACAATGAATACGTTGAAAACACTAGGAGAAGAAGACACAGGAAATCAACCATTTACAGAGCCAAGCTTTTGTCTGCTGCCTAAAAAGATATCAGATTGGTTGGTATCAACTGGTATCAAGGCTGTTCCACTGTGTAGCCCCAATATAAGTAGGGACTTAATGCAAGCAAGTCTCAAGAGACCCTTTTTTTTCTATGAACGAATACCGGTACATTAGGTTTAAAAACACTTTTTGTCCTTCTTCCTAAAAGGCCAAGACCAATGACTCTTGATCAATACTGCACAGGACATTCTCTTGCTCCCCAAATAACAACAAATTCTTCCAGACGGGAAATCATTTTGTAGTAGGAAAACTCTATTCTTAGACGAGCTGCTGTCATGAGTTTGGGTTCAACTGACCCTACTCCCTGGATTTTGTTCCCCCTTGAAAGCCAGATACAAATTTTTACCTGTGCATCCAAAAAGTTTAGTAGTCCCACTCGTATCTTTTGTGATCTATATGTTGGCCCAAATATAAACATTTCATCACTTAGCACATTAAAACTATTAAACCATCCCTTTAGCAGTGCGAGAGACAGAGGGAGCAGAGACGAACTCCTGTTTGGGCCATAAAAGAAGCAGAAGAAGAAACAATTTCTAAGAGAACTTGTAGAGCCATTCATCACCATTTAGGTACTTAGCCCCATATTCCACACCTGGACGCCCCAGCCTCAGCACGCTCAGCAAAACGTTCTCTCGGTGCACAACACTTTCAACCCAGACAGACACTCCAGAATATCCGATGTGACACATTGGCTGCTCGCTTTAGAGATTAAAGATTCATATTTCAGCTGGGGGGAGGGGGGGTGGGAGGAGGGATGTTGTATTTACAGCCTCCAGGAGTCTTACATCTCCACGATATTTCACCTCGAAATTATCTCCCCCTTCCCCCCTTTTCCTTTCCTCGTGGGGAATCTTGAGAAGGGAGAGAGAGAGAGAGTGTGTGTGTGTGTGTGTGTGTGTGTGTGTGTGTGCGTGTGCGTGTGCGTGTGCGTGTGCGTGTGCGTGTGCGTGCGTGCGTGCGCGAGGAAATGAACTTTCAGAGACAAACCGTATCAAAATTCAATTTCAGTTGAGAGCCAGTGGCGCGGTGAAGCCCACAGCAGAGCAGACGCACTGTGAGGAGATCCATATTCCCAAAGTGAAAGATGGGGAGACGTATAACCGGCTCATTACTCGCTCAGATTATACCACCATGAAAGACAGTATATTAGAAACCAAATAAGCAGATATTTTATTTTTTTCCTCCCTCAAGTGTACCATGTAATTCTAAAACAATCTTTCCTGGCAGCACTGATGTTTCCTTGTGATTCCTATTAATTTCCGCCATGATGTGTGAGTACAAAAAAAGAAGAAAAGAAAAAAAAAAGATTAAACCTGAGGAAAAAGATACTTATCTTCCCTTTGACAGGCGTAGATGGAATATTTATTGTAATGACACCACAGGCTTTACCTAACGAGTATCTTTAATTGCTTTCAGCAGAGTGAGAGATGATTTATTCATTACTGAATTAACCTTGTGTAAGAAGATAAGCTTTGCTATGTCTTTTCCTTCTTTTTTTTTTTTTTTTTTTTTACTTTTTACTTTCATTACACAAATTGTTTCTGTGATTTGGAGATATTTCTATTATTATGTGTAGACTACATAGACTGTGTAGACCAGACTTGGGCATTGTGCGGCCCGGGGCCGCATGTGGCCCTTTGGTTCACTCTGACTGGCCCTTGTAGGGTTAATTTCAAATTACAAAATAAACACATTTTCTAATTTTACCTCATGCATGGACTAAAGCTGCATTTCTTTTATTTTGACGCTTTTTTTATTCACGTACATACGGATGCAATGCGTACATCAGCACGTGTGTGTGATCATTGGATCGTTGTCTCAATAACAAGCAGGTGGTCAGACTGGTCACACGTCAAGACGACCTGCCTTACCTTACCCATCAAAAATGGCTAAAGTGCCTAAAAAAAGAAAAGTCGATGCCGAATGCCAGGTTTTCAACATAAATTTGACTGCTAAGTATTTATTTACTGAAGTCGGAGGTAAAGCTGTGTGTTCTGTTTGCGGAGAGCACATCTTGCGGGGGTCACTGCCTTTTGGCCCGGCCCTCCACAATATTTTCTGTTGTTCATGTGGACCCATGGAAAAAAGAATTGCAAGTGTCCTTGATTTCTGTATGAAAACTCAGGAGGACATTTTGTCAATAATTCCGATGCTAAAAAGTGATCGACGGAGTGGAGGAAGCAAGCTCTTATTGCAATCATTGGCTATTCAAAAATAGCAGGTATACAAGCTCACAGTGTGTCACTTTGTGCCATGCTGCAAGCTTATACATCTGATATTTTTTCATATAAATCTTGAAAGTGTGAGAACTACTGATTTAGAAGGCATATGTAGAATCGGCCTCAGGTCTTAATGGGTTATAAATGGCATTCATACAATTGCTGTCCTAAAAATAGAAAGTAGCCTATATAAGACAAACGTGTGTGTGTGTGTGTGTGTGTGTGTGTGTGTGTGTGTGTGTGTGTGTGTGTGTGTGTGTGTGTGTGTGTGTGTGTGTGTGTGTTTCTGACAGGCATTTTCTCAGCCGCCCACTCGGCTCGCCTCTGATCCCCCTGTTGGCATGGTGAGAGCACAGCGGGGGGCCTTCACTCCAATTTGCCATCGTTTGTCATCACATGCCCCCGTGACACACACACACACACACACACACACACACACACACACACACACACACACACACACACACACACACACACACACACACACACACACACACACACAGTCTTTAGAAAAGCGAGGAGGGCTGAGTTGGGGGTCTCTAAGCTGAGGATGACAGGAGAAGACACCACCACTCCACGTCATCTGCAGTAACTTCTTTTATCCAGCAGCCTCCAAACCTCCCACCAAAAATGACACAACCACCATATGAAAAAGATCAGAATGCTATGATCCCTCTAAGACAGTTGTTCTCAAAACTTGTAGTCGGAACCCCCAGTGAGGTCCCCAAATTATTTTGTGGGGTCCCCAGATGATTAGCTTAATGGTATTTTTCCCCAGCTCAATGGTAAACAAACCAACACACAGTATAAGAGTATACAGGGTATCTGCACATTTATGAAGTGACGATTTAAGGACTTTCAAGACTGTTTTAATAAAGTAAGCAAGAGGCAAACATTGTGAAGATAGCAGATCTACATGCTCACAACGCCTCGTGTTGCGAGGCCTAGTGATCATGTAGATCTGCTATTTTCACAATGTTTATCTGTGGAACCGAGTCACATTAAATGTAATTCCTACAATTCCAAGTGCTTGTCTGGTTGGGGGTCCCCAGTTCTAATACGTTTATTTTGGGGGTCACAGCCTTAAAAGGTTTGAGAACTCCTGCTCTAAGATACCCTGAACTACGCACTTAAACGCTAAACTTCGTTGACGGGGGTTCCCCAGGGATCTAATCCATGGCCTCCTCCTGTTTTCTCTAAATACTGTATCTTTGCCAAAAATAGCAGATCTGCTATTTCCCTCGAAAAGTTTGCCCCGACAATGGGGATGCTAGGGTTCATGTGGCTAAACAACATACAGCACTGGTTAACAAGGATCCCCAAATGGATTTAGCTGCCGACCCCTATCTGAAGGTTTTTCGTTCCAGGGACCCCCCAGAAGAGAAGATGTGTCTTATATTAGCCAACATATAAAAGGATAAAGTGGTTAAAATGATTGTGACGCTATATGTTAACTACTTTCGCTAAGGACCGCTGGTCCTTAGCGAAGCAACAACATACAGTAGGCCTGAGAAGCAACAACATACAGTAGGCCTATATACTGTACGTCATGAGCAATCAGCCTCATGGCCTCTGCGTCCAGGAGAGTTTATGATCTTTTCAATAGAATAATCCATGTTTCTGAAAGATGTAGAATTATCAAATTAATTATTGAATTTGCAATGGTGACATATTTTATAGCACTGTGTAAATCAGAGTCATGACTGGTCCGGGCGCTAAATATAAAAATATGAGACAAAGTACCTATACCCAACCCATGTACTTGGTTCAAATATTACTCAACTATAAGTGAAAGTTACTCTGTCAAATTTAGTTAAAATCCTGGAGTACATTTCTTATCAATATCAATGCATCGCTGTATTAAAGTTACCCAGAAATGTTCCCCCAAAATGATCTCATAGATCACGATGGATCACGTTGCTGGCCTTTTTGGATATGTGGCTTACAGGTACTGTATGGCCTCATAAAAACCTAATTTTAACACTTTCTGCACACTTTTTTGAAAAAAAGGGAAAAAAATCTTCCTCTATGTATAATCATAATTTCTGATGACCATGTTTTAAGGGGTAAAAAATTGGCACCCCGTTTTTAAACTATCCTATTAATCTATTCAAGCCAGAACACAATTGATTGATTTATTGTTTGATTGTTTGATCATAACCTGGTCTGAACATGCACGTTAAGAGGTCAGTTGGGCGGGCCGGGAACGCCTTTCAGATTTTCAAGCGGGCTCTGATCCAGAAGGTGGAGAACCACTGACTTATAGGCCTACACCACCTTTAACCCACCCTTGAAAGTATAAATACAAGGCTAGCACTTGAGATTGTGAGGGTGGTTGTGCATGGTGTGCATGGTGTGTGTGTGAGTGTGTGTGTGTGTGTGTGTGTGTTTGTGCGTGCGTGCGTGCATACTTGCGTGCGTGCGTGCGTGCGTGCGTGCGTGCATGCGTGCGTGCGTGCCTGAGTGCATCATGTTGTTGGTAGGGGGCCAAAGAGGCCTCTTCACAATCACACAGTGGAAAAGCCCCACCGTCAACATTGGCTTATGGTCACTGGCTGCCATCACTGGCAAATTGGGTTGGACGTGCGAAAGTCACCTTGACAGCTTCCCGCGCGTGGCACACACACTGTCATTGTTAGCGACGGCGATGTCATCCAAGCGGACGGGCGCTAAGCGTGTTAAAGGACGTGGCACGAGGTCCAGAGGACGTCCGTTCGGGGAGAGAGAGCAGGTAAACAAAAAGAACAGAAAAACGACGGGCCACTTTAGCCTGTAATCACATTCAGCCAGGGGCAATATCAGTAACTCCAGGGACGTGCAGAGAATGTAGAGAGGCAGGGGCTGAAATTTCACAAAGAGCCTTTTGGTGAAAATATCGAAAACAGCAGACCTCCAAGCTCACAACACGTCGCAACGCAACACGTTATGAGCTTGGAGGTCGGCTATTTTCGGTGCTTGATACCACACTGAACTAAGCATAATCAAGTCAATACTGGAGATGTGGCGTAACAGCATGGATTTCTACAGAGAGGGCAATTCTTTAAACATAAGATGCTGCATGCATTCAAGTTCAGGAGAGTTTGGACAAGGCAATTCTCTTGAATGCTGCCTTCAGGCATGGCAAAGTGTATGAAAGAGGGCATTTGCATTTCTTTCCCCATAGTAAAAACAGCATTCATGGTCTGGAGAGGGCACTTTTTACTGACTGATAAAAGGGCAGGGGCTCAAGTCCCCTTTGATGTCTATGTGTGCGCGTGCCTGAGAAACTCTGTACGTGTGTCTTGTTGATCTGCTCCTATACTGCATGTATGTATATAAGGGCATAGCTTTCCCTGTGTGTGAATAATAAATGGTGCAATAATGGTTTTCATTTATAATGCTGCAACATTTCCCTGCCTGATGAGGAAATTAGTAATTCACCTCCATTACCCTGACCTCATTGATAAAAGCTGAAGTTTAACTTTCACTTCTTTCACAGAATTCTAAAGTTCTAACCTTGCACGGAGCCACAGTGTGAAGACATGATAAGAAGACAGTGGATATTCTGCCGTCGCTAATTAAGCCATTTCCTTACCGTAACCTCACCAAACCATGACAACCACAATTAATTTAACCACACCAACCCATGCATACACTTAACCATACTATATATCCTTAAAAATATAAGGCAGTGCAAAATATTGAGCAGTGCTAACCGCTCCTGCGTCTGGCTTTGTGTGTCCCTACTGTCTCTTTGTCCATAGTACGATATTCCTATTTCCATAGTATGAGACAAACGCCACATGAGACTAATGTCATAGAAAGTACACAGAGACCTACATCGCCACAGCTGATGTCACGGACAGAACGGCCCATACAAGGATATGCACATTTGTCGCGTTGCCATACATCTCACTTTGCACCCGTGCAATTTTTAATTAACCACATGAACCATAGGGTTCCAATTCTGGGTATGTCATACTAGGCAAACTTTCGTCAATATTCTTCGGGGCAAATATCTACAAGCTTAAACAAGTGCTAGCTCACTATGCATCGTTTTGCAAGAACAGGGAAAAATGATGTAGGGGAAGAAAGGAGGGGACCAATATAGACCCCTGGGGAACCCCGGGCAACGAAGTATAAAGGGTATAAGTGGTTAAACGTCACCAGACTCATGCCTACACTCAATCAGACTAACAGTATACCAGCTAGAAGCTATAACCATTAATGTGATTGGTCGGCATATAGCCCCTGACAATCAAATGGCATAGATTGCAGAGGGCTGGGTGGTTGTCAAGATGCAAGATAATAAAAACATACCAGCTAAAGCAAATCAGAGTGTGCTACTATATATACTCCGAAGAACAATGGCCTCTGACTGCATACATTAAAGAGCAATGTGCTCAGAATCATTAATTGAATGCTAAAGAAAATAAAGGTTTCACTTGATTTACAGTGTCTGGTTTCTGTAGAAGAACGTCAGGTTGGCAGACTTGGTTGCGCTCACAGACGCCTCTCTCTCTCTCTCTCTCTCTCTGTACAGACTGTAACAATTATTCACCATAACATACACCTTAAGAGTTTATTCTAACCTATAAAAAGGTCTCTGTCAAATTAAGTAGTATTGAACAGACATAACAAACTGTGACAGTGGCTGTGATGTATGCCCCTCCAGCCACAACCTGAGATTTCACTGTTTACAATTCCCAAGGAGCAATCCTATTGCATAAATCATAAGGCTTGTGTATATGAGTGAGTCCAAATTGAGTTCTGACTGAGAGAGCAGTGGAGTTGTGCAGTCCCCCATAATGCCAAACGGCTGGGATAGGTTGGCAACATCCCGTTTGGATGTTGTAACTATAAACTTTTCGCAAAGATTAATATCTATTCTCCTCCCCCAACTACATTTTAAGTTTGACCGCATCTCCCAAAAACAGCTCAGCCGCGACCACAAACACATTTTGACTCCACAACGACAAACTTGATTGATTTGAAATGCGTGTGACAGAATTGGCCCCATGGAGTATGATGATATTGTGGTGTGAAAAGTAGTTTCCATGAGTGCAGAGGGACAGTGCCTAAATGTACCTTTTTCATCCCAAAGATGCAGTTTGTCTATCTGTCCGCGTTGTGATTCAGTGCAAATCAGGGGGCGCTGAAAATCCTATTTCATAACCTCCAAATGTGGCCCCCCTACCCGCCCAGGTAATAGCATAGAGTTCCCGGAGAGTCCTATCGGGAGTTGTGCTGGGCTGCTGGGGGGGAGGAGGAGGAGGAGGAGGAGGGGAGGGGCTGGCTGGTTATTGATTTCATTAAGAAGACGTGTGCAGCGCATTACAGAATGATGACTGCTTCATGTGGGGTCAACAAGAAATCGATACAAAATTATATTAGAAGCTGGAGCTGGTGCTGGGGGCTGTGGTGATGTGGGGCGAGGCCAGCCACCGCTTGCTGCCTGCCGCCATGCAACGTACTGGGCCTGGAAAACGAGGGGAAGATTTATTCCTGCGGGATATTCAGGGTGAGGCGGGGGACTGGACTGAAGAAAAACCATGGGAGAGGGAGAAATGGATTAGGGATTAACCATGGCCTTGTCTGTCAGTTCTGGACTAAAGGAGAGAGAACCTGGGGAGTGGTGGGGGTGGACATAAAGACCACAGAGGGGGCTTATCCTGCAGTTGTTCTCTGTTACCCCTCCCTCCCTATACCCCCCCAGCTGGGGTCCCAAATATATAAGCCCCCCTGGCTGTTTTGTCTTGCTGCCTCGTCAGCCTTGACACTCAGTCACAGCCACACAGAGCCTGCTCCGGTCCACCCTGCTTACAATCAACAATTGAAGCCTTGAGTTGTACTTCGTAGTGCATGGGTGTCGCTCACCGCGAACATACCTGACAAGAACTGATCTTCGAGCTATAACAACGTGTTGCGATGGGATGCGTTGTTAGCAAGGAGATTTTCTCCTGGCTGGAAAGGGACAAGGCCGTGCGTCGGAGCACAAATTGAATTCAAGCACCATGAACCTTAGTCAGCCGTCAACAGAGTGTGTGGATGAGGTTTATATATATATAATTAATAATACATACATACATGAGTCTCTGTAGACCTACAGTATGTGTCTTTGTCCGGAGCTAATCTCGCAAACTGCTGGATCGATCAGTGCCAAACTTTGCATCGCACTGCCAGTAGCCATAGGGCACAGAGCTATTTTCTTTTCTTTTTACACAGATAGTTAAGGCTTTTGTGAATATTTAACTATCATTTCATATTGGTAGACCAGGGGACTGAGAACGCGCTGAAAACCTCCGCATTTGGAGTCATACATCATAGATACGTCATAGATGACTGCATGTCGTCACAGGCTGGTCACAGGAAGACCGAGATCCACAATGGAGCCACGCCGTTTTATTACGGTGGAAAATTGCGAGATCATCTGCAGTTTTAACTGCAAAGGGGTTTCAGAGATGACATCTTTTCAACTCTGAAACCAAAATCTTCACTGTAACATTCTCAGTGTTCATTCAGCTCTGAGAGTGTACACTGTCTCAGTTATAGATGCGTTCAAGGGTTCATTTCTACTCCTGCTGGTCCCCAGACCCAGACATTGACAACCAGTGTAGTATGGGACTGTTGTGCAAGCCTCTCCAATCACTATGATTAATTGATGAGCTCCGTTCCATGTTATCAATGCATAGATTTGGTGGTTATAGCACCCTCTGAGGGGTACAGAAAAGGCCATACTACTGCTGAACCTACTGAATAATAGAACAATGTTTCTGTTGATCAGAGGAGAAACAACAACATTATAAGGCAGAATATTGCAGAGAGAGAGAGAGAGAGAGAGAGAGAGAGAGAGAGAGAGAGGCGCACAAGGCGGGCCCTGCTGCTATCCCTGTGGGACTGAGTCTGCTGCTGCTGCTTCACTAACAAATGCTTTTTGTGATGTTGTTGGTGTTGTTGGTTTTTCAGTGATGTTAAAAACAAAAGATAAAACATTTATACAAACATAAAAAGGGATATGGTAGATTTGCCAAATGTTTCATTCTTAAAAATAAAAAAAGCCCACATCAGAGCTCAAAGCTTGTATACCGTATTTGCATTATGGAGCTACAGTATATTTGCAGCATTTGCCTTGTGTGGAATGCCCCAACATCAAAAAGAGTGACTCCTTACCCTCCATCAAACCCGCCATAAAAGAGCACCTGTCTGCAATGTGTATGTCCTAGAAAAGTCTTCTAAGCAAATGGAACTTTTGTCAGTAACTCTTAAGGTCGTTGCACACTGCTGCGTTTTTTGGCCCGAATATAGGAGCGAATTTTGGAGCAAAATAATAAATAAAGAAAGAAATCAACCTCATGTTATGTCAATCACGTTTGCACACTGCAGCACGTTTCCTATTTAATTTTCGGACCACTGGGTCCCTTGCTCTCTTTATCTATCAGCTACAGTTACAGTCCCCCTAAGGGTCCACTTGGACCCCCCTGGTGGGCCCTGGACCCACCGTTGAGAACCAGCGTCATAGGAGACCTCCAACTAATCCATGACATTATGCAGACGAGCAGCAGGGGTTAATGAGATCTGTCAGAGCTGGCAGTGTGGCCATGGGAGACAGGGGCGTCACAAGGGGTAGGAAAGTGGGACTGAGTCACTGGGGCCCAAGGTGGAGGGGTCCTAATAACTTTATCTATTGAAAAATAGCAGATATACAAGCTCACAGCGCGGCACCGAGTGCCGCGCTGCGAGCTTGTAGATCTGCTATTTTTGAAAAAGTCGTGAAAATGTGTGCAAATCTTTGAATATATGTATTTTTTAAGCGAACATTTCTAACTCAAATTTTGCTTCTGGGGGTCCCTGGAACTAAATATTTTAAGATCGGGGTCCGTGGCCAAATATATATCATCTTGGGGGTCCTTGACATAGGTTTCTTGCACACATTTTCACGATTTTTAAAAAATAGCAGATCTACGAGCTCGCAGCGCAGCACTCGGTGCCGCGCTGTGAGCTTGTATATCTGCTATTTTTCAATAGTTAACATTCATGGGGGGCCCGCAGTGAATCCTTGTACCCTGGGCCCAGAATTTGGTGTGACGCCCCTGATGGGAGACGTCTTTCTTTTTTTTTTTACATTTCTGAGGAACCAACCAGCTTCAGGGAGATCCCACCTCCTCCCAGCACCAGATGGTTCATATTTTTTTGCTCACACACATTTTTCTACTTCGATATCTCTATAACATGGAGTTGCAATCAGATGACGATCTAATCTGTGATGAAAGATGAATTACAGTGTGAAGTAATTGTGAACTAATTACGGTCTGATTATCATCAAACGACTTGGAAACACGCAGTGGAACCGATTATTATTTAACCACTATCTCATGACTCCTGGTAATACTTTTTGTTGGTTCAATATGTAGAAAATCTACAGACATACTTAGCCACTTTCACTCTCTCTTTAAAAAAAAGAGTACCAACAAGGTTCAAGGTTGTACTTTATCATTATATGTTGTGTACAGGTACATCGGAGTAAAACTTATTTTAGTTTGGCTACCTTCAGACAATGCAAATAGCAGAAAGTGCACCTCTGCAAGCTCACAGCCTGTTGCAATACGATACGTTGTGTATAGCTTGTGACTACTTTTGCACCGCACTGTTGCACGCGAAAACAAACAAAAAGTGGAGGTTTAAAAATAGAGATACGAGGTCTCTGTCCGACAGTGACCATATTGACCATATATGAGCAGCAGTTGACCTCCAAGTTCTCAATGGAGACACGCCATTCCAATTTCCAATTACAGCTCAATTTCTCCCAAATAGCCATGCAAGTGTCAATTGATGTTAAGCTATCCACGACGACACACGCAAAGATTCCACTGAACTCTCTCCCTCTTTTTTAGCGGTTCTTCCCGGCTGATAGAGCCAAACGCAACAGTCGGCACTCTCTGGCCTTTCTTTCTTTTCCCTGGAACTTTCCACTGATGGGAGAGAAGGTAGAGATATACCAGAATAGGGTCTTCTCTCCACCACTCAGGAACAGGGTGGAAGAAATACTCAGAGTTGTCTTTACTTAAGAAGAGGTAGCAATAACACAATATAAAATAAAAACTTTGTTACAAGTAAAAGATTGGACATACTATTACTCAAGTAAAGCAGAAGTGCTTCAAAATTGTACTTTAGAACGGTATTCGAGTAAACGTACTTAGCAGTGGTGTACTTATTTCCAATTTCCAATACTTTTACTTTACCACTACATCTCGGATCCAAATATTGTACTTTTACTCCACTACATTTATTTGAAAACGTATAGGTTCCGAACGGAACCATGTTTATTTAATACCGGAGGACAAGGTCCCCCCCATTGGGATATCAGCGCCATCTGGCGCTGCAACAGAGTAAAACTCATAAGCTCCCGTACGAGAAATATCATTTGTCGGTAGGGCTGTCAATCACAAACGAGGGCACCGCCCCCGAGTGTATATAAGCCCTGCGGGCTATCATAACTTCCTCTAAAGCCGCACCTCTGCGCCCGCAACTAGCGAACCGAGGGGCTTTATTCTGGGGGACCTTGTCCTCCGGTATTAAATAAACATGGTTCCGTTCGGAACCTATACGTTTATTGTCATACCTCCAGACAAGGTCCCCCATTGGGACTCATATACTCCCCGAGAAGTCATGAACCGACAAGACTGTCGTGCACACCGACCACACCCGGAAAGGAGGTCCTGTCAACCGACGTGACCCCTTTCAGGACTGATCCAACCCAGACCCACAGGGCCTGGGCGTGTTCAGACAGAAAAAGACCCTGACAGACCGAGGCCTGCCTTATGCACTAAGGGCAGACACAGGTCCACCTTATAAAATTGCAATAATATAAGGGAAAAACTTAAAAAACCCTTCCTACTATGCCCCACTACATAGTAGGAAGGGCAGCAGCACCCAGAACCGTATGCGCCATCGCAGAAGGCGCAACGTCCAGGTGATAGTAGGTCGCAAAGGTGGACGGCGAAGACCAATTCGCCGCTGCACAAATCTCCTCAATGGAGACACCTTTGGACAAAGCCCAAGAGGTAGACACACCCCTAGTACTGTGGGCCTTAAGTGCTTCCGGCACTTCAGACCCAGACCGGGTGTAAGCCAACCTAATAGCATCCACAAGCCATCTCGACAGAGTGGGTTTGGACACCGCTTTCCGTTGACGGGCATTCATGACCACGAAAAGCTGAGAAGTAGACCTGCTGTCCACCGTCCTATCACAGTAGGCCTTCAGGGCCCTAACTGGACAAAGACAATGAAGACGCCTATCCTCCTCTGATGCAAACGGAGGAGGATGGAAAGCCGTCAAAACAACAGGTTCCTTCGGGACCACTCGGTTCTTAGGAATAAAACTCAAATGAGGTTTAAGAAGAACCTTGGAGTCATTATTGAGAAACCTCATACAATCAGGGCTCACAGAGAGCGCATGAAGGTCGCTCACACGCTTAGCCGTAGACAAGGCAAGCAAAAGAGCTGTTTTGAAACTTAAATGTTTCAAAGAGGTCCTCCCAATCGGTTCAAAAGGTGCCTTGCAAAGGCCCACAAGAACCACTTGTAGATCCCAAACAGGAAACAAGGCTCTGGTCACAGGTCTCAAATGGTCCACACCATGCATGAACTGGACCACCTCAGGGATTTTAGAAAGGCCTTTGCCTGCCACCCCCAGGTGGCAGGCATCAATAGCCGCTAAATAACCCCTCAGTGTAGAGAACGCCAGACCAAGGTCCAGGCGGTCCTGCAGGAAATCTAACACCTTCTGGGCCGAAGCTATATGAGCCACCACAGGTGGCTCCTGTAGCTCACACCAGTCCAAAAAGGCATTCCATCTTCCATCATACACAGCCCTAGTAGAGGGGGCTCTAGCACTCTGAATAGTGGCTACAACCATCGGTGAGAAGCCTGCTGCAAGCAGGTTCTCCCTCTCACGGGCCAAACCCACAGGTCTAGGCCCCGTGGGTCTGGATGGAAGATCTCGTCCCCTGCCTGGCGCAGCAGATCCCTGAGCAAGGGAAGCCGCCAAGGGGGTTGAGAGAGCAGTGGGGTGATCAGAGACCTCCACACTCCCCTGGATGGTGTCACCAGAAGAACCTCCTGGTTGGAACATCTGATCCTCTCCAGAGTGGGAAGAATCAGTTCCAGGGGGGGAAACGCGTAGAGAAGACCTTGTGGCCATTCGTAAGCAAACGCGTCCATCCCCAGAGGAGAAGGTCCCCTCACTGAAAAGTAAAGGGGGCACTTCGCGTTCTCCTGGGAGGCAAAGAGATCGACTCGCGGTCGACCGAACCTGGAGAAAATCTGCCTCACCACCGCAGGGTGGAGAGACCAATCCTCGTAACGAGGCTCCCCCCTGGACAACAGATCGGCGCCGCCGTTCTGAAGGCCCGGGACATGGGAGGCTCTGATGGACCTCAACCGAGGCAAGCACCAGAGGGTCATCTCGCGCGCCAGCTGATCCAGCGTCCGCGAGGAGAGGCCGCCCTGTTTGTTGAGATAATACAGGGCCGCCGTGTTGTCCGTCCTGACCAGGACATGGCAACCCCGGAGAAATGGTTCGAAATGCTTGATCGCCAAGTAGATCGCCATTAATTCCAGATAGTTGATGTGGTACTCCAACATGGCCTGGGTCCAAAGACCCCTGGCTGAGCGCCCCTCGTGGGTGGCGCCCCACCCCGAGCGGCTGGCGTCTGTGGTGATCACCTTGCGTGACACCACTTCGCCCATGGAGACCCCACTTGTCAACAACGCCTGGTCCCTCCATGGGACCAGAGCGTCCATGCAGACCTGGCTGACTGACACCTTCCTGTACCCTTGCAGGGAAGGAATCCTGAGCGCCAGTGACCACCGCTGGAAAGGTCTCATATGAAACCTGCCCAGACGCAGAAGTTGCACTGCTGAAGCCATCAGCCCAGTCAACTTCATGCACTCCTTGTACCTGACCACCTGGTTCAGTCGGAAGGAGCCCAGACAAGCCAGAAACCTGTCCACCCTCTCCGGGGAGAGGCGAGCGGACATGGTGGCCGAGTCCAGAGATATTCCTATAAAGGAAATCTGCTGGGAGGGTAACAACATACTTTTGCCAAAGTTGACGTTGAAACCCAAGGCCTTCAGGTGTGACAACACCAGATTGGTATGGCGCGCCGCTTCTGAGCAGGAGGCGGCGGAAATCATCCAATCGTCTATGTAGTTCGCCAGCCTGACTCCCTGATGCCTCAGTGGAGCAATGGCTGCCTCGGTCACTTTCACGAAAACCCGAGGGCTCAGAGAAAGACCGAAAGGGAGGACCGTGTACTCGTACAGGCGCCCCTCGAAGGCGAACCGCAGGAACTTCCTGTGTGGGGGATAAATGAGGATGTGCTGATAAGCGTCCTTCAGGTCCACTGAACAGTGGAAATCCCCCTGTCTCACTGATTTCATCAGTGACTCTGACGTCAACATCCTGAATTTGAACTTTTTCAAGTGCTTGTTCAGAGCACGTAAGTCCATAATCGGACGCAGCCCCCCTCCTTTTTTCTGAACCAGAAAATAACGGCTCCAGAAGCCTAAACGGCTCTGGTCGCGTGATAACTCCACTATAGCGCCCTTGCGCAATAGTGAGCTTATCTCCTCCCTCAAGGCATCGGCCTTCAAGCCGCGGGCTCGAGTATAAATAACCTTGCTGGATAGGGAGGGTTTTTTCGCGAACTGTAGTCTGTAACCCCGCGTCACCGTCCGAAACACCCAGTGATTCGGATTGCAACGTTTCCATTGCTCTGCACACTGTGCTAACGTGTTGCTGAGCAACGGAGAAGCCTTGGGGTTGTACCGCCTGAGCGGAACTACTGGGCCGGGAGGGAAAGGTTCCATATCCGGGCACGTATCCGTATCCGCTAGACGCCGAGCCGGAAGGCGCGGAGTCACCGGCGGAAAGAGCGTTTCCGTTTCCGGTACGCTTATTTCCGTATCCGGTGGGGAACGAACACGTGACCTCCGGGCCGGAAGGCGCGGAGTCACCGGCGGAAAGAGCGTTTCCGTTTCCGGTACGCTTATTTCCGTATCCGGTGGGGGACGAACACGTGACCTCCAAGAAGCCTCGCTTGTTAATAATACATGCGACACACAACGTGGAGCCCG
This sequence comes from Nannobrachium achirus, assembly GCF_963921795.1. Lineage (NCBI taxonomy): Eukaryota > Metazoa > Chordata > Actinopteri > Myctophiformes > Myctophidae > Nannobrachium > Nannobrachium achirus. The sequence continues at coordinate 41,871,562 of NC_137810.1, forward strand.
GGGGACAGGGTTCATCGCATAAGTAACATAATCCCCGGCTCGGGGAATTGTATTTACGTTTATAACCTGTGCTAAGGCCTTTATATGCTTCCTTGCGGGAAGACGAGGCCGACCCTGGGTGATATGTGTTGGCTTCTTCCCTGACGCTAAGACCAAACTCCTGTCCTGAACTAGAGTCGGCATAACAGTGCCGCTCGGTGGAGACAGAGGGGTATTGCACACTAGAGAGACTATACCACTGTGAATAGGAATTAGCTTGTCTGGGAACATTTTGCAAAGAGAAATATTCTGCTTGTAACCTGTCTGCATGACTGGAGGAAGCGATATTATCTGAGTGGAAAGAAATTCCAGCCTGGACTTCTCTACACTGGTTAAATTCATGCAAAATGGGGTCGTCTGTAGTAAAGCAGGTGGGTTTGAAATAAACAGGCATTGTTTCATCAACACACTTTTTATTACAGGCACTGGAGGAGAGCACAGAGGAGGAATAAACATTGATTTCTTTGCATAAGAAAAATTGTTCATATTGTCCAAACGTCTGCGCTTGCAAGGGGGGGTCCCCTGAATTTTCAGGGGGACCCCGCCAGAGTCCAGTGTCACTTTCGCGGCGGCTTCCCACGGGCTTTGTGGGAGCTGGCCGGTATCCCGTGCCTGGGAGGGTGGCGGGATTGAGAGCGGGCTTGAGCCCCCGCTGCAGTGCGAGGGGGTCCCGCGGAGGAAGAAGAGGGGGTCCTAGGGGGATTGTTCTGTTTCCCCTGCTTGGAGGAAGAGCGCCCCCTGTCAGCCTGACCAGGGGCCTTGCTCCGTCCCTGTCTCTTTTCCTTTCTGGGTACCTGGGGGTCCGTCGTGGCTCCCAGGAGCTCCAGAGTGATCTTCTTATCCGCCACCTCCTGGCGGAGAAGCTCCAGTCCACCGCCCATGAGGAAGGTAGGGTGGCCGGGAAGGTCTTGCAGGATCTTCCCGGTCTCCTCTCCAGAACTGCCAGGACACTGTACCTTGTCTAGCCACCTGGCACGTTCCGCCTGGATGCAATAATCCATGCCATGTCCAAGCCACTCGATCGCGTGGACATTCAAGTCCATCAGCATGCGCAGCGACTTGTCCATTTCCTCCACCAGCACGTCAGGCACCTCCCGCATCTCGCTGAGGAGGCGCCTGGTGGAGGAAAGCAGCAGCTGGGTGGCGTTCATCGTCCTGGCTGCCAGCGCGGACGATCTGTAAGAGTTCCTCACCCTTGAAGACTGCTTGTCGTCAAAGGGGATGGCAAACCCAGGAGGCTTCTTACCCACGGCCAGATTGAGGGGAGGCCGGCCTCCAGGACCGGTCCGCTCATGGTTGGGCTTGATGCTCCCTATCAGGGACTGGGCCATCAGCTTGTCCATGGGAGGGCACAAGGGGATTCCCGCCTTCTCTGAGTCGCGGTAATCGACCAGGAAGGGGAGCTTGGGGGGGTCCTTGTGTGTAGTCCAGGTTGAATGCAGGGCCTCTGCAAAGCCTGGGACTAGTGGTAGCTTTTCCATCCGACGCGGGGGAGAGGACTCCAAATCCTGGCCCAGGAGAGGAATCCTAGCCCGTGGTCCGAGTGGCGCATCTCCGAGTGGCAGCTCCAGGCCACACCGGATGGCGGCGCGTTCCAGCACCGAGAGCTCGTCCATGGGGATGGAGTCTGGGTCTTGCGCCGCTGCCCCTCTCGCCCCAGCCGGCATGGAAGGGGGGAGAGAGGCAGAAGGGGCTTGGGAGGACGCGGCGGAGATGGAAGCCTCGGCATGAGGAACCACCCTGGCCGCGCCTCCGCCCTGTCCGGAGGGGAAAGAGGACTCGTCCTCCTCCGAGTACTCACCCTCCGTGTCCAACTCCTCCATGTCGTAGTCCTCTAGCTCCGGTTCGTCTCCGTCGCTAGCATGCCAGGAGACGGGGCTAGGTGGCCGCATAGCCCGTAGCTGGGGGACGGAGAAGGAGAGAGGAATGTCCCCGACGACTAGAGGGTGGAATTCCTTGGGGGGGACGATCCACGTTGTAGCTGGCGGAGAAACAACGTGGGCGGTCTTGCATGTTCTCTTCTTGGGCACGGCACCAGTCGAGCCCGTCGGAGAAACAGCAGTGGAAACAGGGGCCGCAGACCCGCTAGCAACGGGGCTACCGAAGCTAGCAGAGGGCGAGGCCGCTGGAGGCCTAACCACGTGGCGAGAAGCAGCGCTGTGGCGTTCAGCGCTGTCCGGCACACGAGGAGAGGTGTCTGGGAGGGTTCCGGCGGAGACCGTGGTGTGAAGGCCGTAGCCTGCGGCAGCGATCTCGCATCGTGCCTCGAGGGCTGGAACATCGTACTGGAGGCATTCAGCACAGTTCACCCCCGTGGCCGGGGCCGGAGGGGACAGAGAGGCCAAGGCGTGTCCTACCCCCATGCAGACAATGCAGAACGGATGTGTATCTTCATTGGCGATGAGGCCTTTGCAGCTGGGAAGGCCGCACTTCTTCGGTACCCTAGCTAGCAGGCTGCTAACTGTAGGTCGACGAGCTGCCATCGTGAGCTAACCGAAGCTAAGCGAAGCTAAGCTAAGGCAGGGAGACACGTGGCAGAACGTACAGAGAAGAAGTAAAGACTCAAAGCGAAAGTGAAGAAAAGAGACCGAACTGTTAGGAAGAATAGAATTAGAACGTACAGGAGAATAATCTCTAAAGGCCAGTGGCCGACTTTCCTAGTCAACGCTTAGGCTAAACTTTAAAGAAAATTATACTTATATGGCTGAGTTCGCGACACTAGTTGCAGGTAAGCAGAGGTGCGGAAGAGGAAGTTATGATAGCCCGCAGGGCTTATATACACTCGGGGGCGGTGCCCTCGTTTGTGATTGACAGCCCTACCGACAAATGATATTTCTCGTACGGGAGCTTATGAGTTTTACTCTGTTGCAGCGCCAGATGGCGCTGATATCCCAATGGGGGGGACCTTGTCTGGAGGTATGACAATAAACATTAGTTACTAGTTACTTACGACAGATATAAATTATAATGGTATGAAACACTTTAGCCCTATTTTATACCTTGGCTATTTGAAAATATCTACAAGCTCACAACGCGTCGCATCGCGACGTGTTGTGAGCATGTATATAGATATGCTATTTTCAAACATTTTGTTCTTTTACTTTTGGTACTTTAAGTACATTTTGATGCCAACACTTTCATACTGTTACTCACGCACATTAGATTCCGGACTTTTACTTGTAACAGAGTATTTAATGCAGTATTGATACTTTTACATAAGTGCAACATGTGAGTACTTTTCCCACCACTGCTACTTTGTTACTTTTCCACCACTGATGAGGCGACAGTGGATGGAGGAGGAGGTGGAGCGGGTGGAGGTGGGTGGGTTGTGTTGGGGGGGAGGGGCGCTTAGCTTAAGCCATTTCACCCAATGGAGCCACGGAGTCTGGAAAAAAAAGGAGGCGAGTTGAGTGACATGTTAATTGGTGGGATCTGTGGACCCCGGGCCGGGGACTCCGGTCCTGATGGGACGGCCAGACGAGACGGGTGCGGTATGTCTGCTAATCCACCTTTGTCCCGCTGCTACACCCCCCCCCCCCCCCCCTCGCCTCCCACACACACACACACACACACACACACACACACACACACACACACACACACACACACACACACACACACACACACACACACACACACACACACACACACACACACGTTTGTGCGAGGAACCTGGTTGGGTCCTCAGAGTGAAATGGAATAAAGAAAAAGTTCAAAAATGCGGCTGAAGTAATGTCAATGACATCATTATTATATTTTTTATTATTGTTATTACGGTAAGATGGACGATTTGACTTGATTGACCTTGTTACAGTACAGTTATATTATTACGTGATAATCAGATTGAATATTGTACAATTTTGATACAGTCGATCAGTATTTGAAATGACAAGCTAATAATGATTGATGATGACTCTAGAAAACATGGATCCAGATTATTTGATAAGTCGTGAAGTTTTTATCACTTGACCTGTGAACACTGCAGGGCCGCTGCTGGCCATCTGGGTGCCCTAGGCATAATATTGTTATATCTGTCCATGTCAATAAAATACAGTAAAACTTTTTTTACACTGAAACCACACCAAGGTGTTAATTACTGGCAGTGATAGTAAACAACTAAAACGTGTGCAGCCTTAATTAAATAGACATACATTACATAAATATCTTTACCTTAATAGGAACACCAGGTTGAAAGTGGTTAAGGTTATTCAAATATTACAGAACCGGAATAACTGAGTCAATGTTGGCTATCATTGCAATGGCGGTTAATAAGTCATGGCCATTTGAATCTATCAAGCTTTTTCTCCAGGACCTAAAGCTTCGGCTGTACTTTCAAATCAATCTGCACTTTAAAATACATTAAAAAGGCTATGACGAAAACTATTGTGCAATGAAGTGTGATTCTGATTATGATGATTACCTATTAGGGTCATTGTCAAAGTGGTAACATGTCATTAGGTCCAACACCCTTTGTTCCGACCACCAAAACCTAACCTTAACCCTAACCTCAGTAACTATGCCTAACCCTAACCTCAGTAACCGTGACGCGGGTGATTATCTAACCTGCCAATGCTGGTGAGTGATTATCTAACCTGCCGACACTGTTCGACCCAGCGGAGTTCGACCTATGGGGCAGTCCCCTGTCAAAGTGGGCTCAGGGTTCCTTGAGGGGGTTCTAAATGGACCCTTAGAGGTCTGTAACTCTGAGAGTGTACAAATGGAACCAAATGGACCCTACCTGAAACGGTAGACTGTTTCCTGAGAAAAATAAACCATGCTATATTTTATCTGAGGAAACTAAAAATCTACTAGATGAAAGAATAGTTACAGTACATAATGCTGTAAAGAAGCTGAAAACTGGCAAAACACCAGGTACGGACAGAATTGCATTGATTACAGAATTACGCAAACATGGGAATGAATTCATTCTACTATTATGCCACCAAAATGTGGAATGCCCTAGCACCAGACATCAAAAAGTGTCACTCCTACGTCCTACCCACAATCAAAACCACCATAAAAGAGCAACTGTCTGCCATGTACAACTGTACATCTAGCCAAAAAAGATAATCCCTTCCGGGCCCCCACTGTTTTTCTGTCAATATACTTTTACTGCTCCAAGTATTGATGATTTCTTGTATAGTACATACAGTATATGTCTTCAATGGTCTTGATGAATTGAATACACAGGACCACAATGGAAACAAGCCATCAGGGCTTTTTGTGTTATCATTTTGACATTGTTCAATAACTGTACATACCTCTGTACTTTTAACAAATTCCCAATAAAGCATTCCATCAATCAATCAATCAATTCCATCAGTGTCTGAACTGATGATGGTCGCATGACCCACACTTTGAGCACTTCATTGAGCATGTAAACATTAGGAGGAGACAGTGTTGAGAGATGGCGGAGACAGCAGGCAGCAGCAGTTTGTCAGCTCCTGCTTTTAAACGATCAAGGATAAAACCTGAGATCTACAGAACTAATGATGGTAAAGTCATTGTGGAGGATGAGTTACTAAACTTTCTCTCTGTCAAAATTAAGACAATGAGTCAGGATGAAATCGTGTTGTTAGCAACAAACACGTTTGACTCGGACGGGATCGACGCCTCCAAGAAAGTTCTGTTTGATATGTGCCCCGCAACCACTCAGCGGAACATAGCGCATAAAGGTCAGCATAAAGACACAAACAACATCAAACTATGTCTTAAGGTGCTGAATGAATGTGGGGAGAATATCCCTAGATTCGTATCCCATTACCTGGAGGATCTGCCGCCAGTGACGTTTGACAGCATAGATGTCACTTCTTTGCTACGGAGGATGGAACAGCTGTATGCGGAGGTCGGTGTCCTAAAACGGGTTACCCAGCTCCAGACTGATGTATGTGAGCAGGTTCGAGCCGACGCTTTGGAGATCCATGAACGTGTGGCTGCTTTGGAGCGATCGCCTGACCGTAGAGCTGCTGGCTTGAATGTCCCTGGGCGGGAGCTCGAGAATCAGCAAACGCTGAACGAGGAAGCCGGTCGCGGCGTGAAGCAAGCGGCGGCGGTGTTGGCTGGTTCGAGTACACAGGGGACCTCGACGGGGCTGAACGCTGGCAAGGAGATTGACAAGGCGGCGGGGAGTAGACCCGCATCCCGCGGTCAAGACCGGGCAGTGAGTGCTTTGAGTGCTGTAACAAATCCAACTGGATCAGCGAGTCCTCCATACAGTTTGGTGGTGAAAAAAGGCCGGCCCCAGCAAGGGTCGGGAATTGCCACTCAGAGGGGACCGCGAACCGCTGGATCCACCACGGGACGGAGCAGGAGAGCTCTACCCATTGTAGGCACCAGTGCAGTGAGTAACATTAAAACTGTGCAGACTAAACTTGTGACTGTGTTTGCGTCTAAATTCTCACCGGAGTTGGAAGCTGTCACGCTCTCTGTTTATCTAAAAGATAAACTTATGCGTGAGGTCACTTGTGAAAAGATTGTAAGTGCTCAAAGCAGATTTGGTTCTTTTAAAGTGTCGGCGGAATGTAAAGACGTCGGGGACATGTACGCTCCAGAGCTTTGGCCAGAGGGAGCGTTTGTTCGGCGGTATTATGAACCGCGCAGAGCGGGGGGTCCCGGGTCTAATGGGGAGCGTGGTACAGTGAAGACTAATGTCTCCTCAGTGGGTACAAGTAATGTACAGAGTGGGGCCACGGCCGGACTGTCCTCCTAGTTCAATATGCGTGTTGGATTCTATAACTGTCGGGGGCTGCGCCTCGGGAACAGTGCAGGAGACGCTGTCAGGCGCTCACATGTAGAACATTTGCTACAAAGTTGTGACATTTTATGTCTACAGGAAACGTTTTTATCCAAGCAGGACTTGGGACAGTTGAACTGTTTTAATGACAATTTTCATGGAGCTGGCGAGTCCACAACTGACCTCACTTTGGGTATAGTGAGGGGAAGGATTCCTGGAGGCGTGGCTATCCTGTGGCATAAAAAGCTGGACTCGGTTATAAATGTCATCAGACTTGACACTGACTGGTGTATTGCTGTAGAGTGCAGGGTAAACAACAAAGTGTTTACAATACTTAATGTATATACACCTTATGAATGCCACCAGAATGAGGAGGAATATTTGAATAGATTAGCCTTTATAAACTCCTTTATTTCAGATAATCAAAATACAACTGTATATGTGGTTGGTGACATGAATGCAGATCTCTCTGATAAACACTCATTGTTTGCTAAACATATGTTATATTTTTGTGAAGAAAACAACCTCATATTATCCAGTCAGATGCTGTTGCCAGCAGAGAGCTTTACTTATATTAGTGAAGCCTGGCACACAACATCTTGGCTTGACCATTGTATTAGCACTGCTGATGCTCATGCTAGCCTGATATCAATGGAAGTTGTCTATGAGGCATCTATGTCAGACCATGTTCCTGTCATGATGGTGCTTGATGTGGACAGCCTTCCAGAGATGGCACAAGAGGTGAATAGTGCCTGTAAGGCGAAAATAGACTGGTCCAAACTCTCAAATGATGATGTTCGGTCTTATTATGAGAGAACAAATGATATGTTGAGTGATGTACATTTGCCCTATGATGCAATTTTATGTTCTGATGTGAATTGTAATGTAAATTCTCACAGCAAGGACTTATGTGCCTTCTATGACTGTATTGTGGGGGCTATGTGTGAAGCCAGTAGACCTTTCTATATGTACTCTAATAAGAGAAAAAAAGTTAAGCCAGGGTGGAATAAGCATGTGGCAGCTCACCATGCAGAGGCAAAGCTGGCCCATAAGGCTTGGGTCCTAGCAGGTCGTCCCAGACAGGGACCTGTTTTAGACCATAAAAAGTTCACTAACCGTAGGTATAAGTATGCTGTACGCTATGTTAGTAAACATGAAGCAACGATGAGAGCAGACTCTATGGCTGATAAGCTCCTTAGCCATAATGTTACTGGGTTCTGGAAGGAGGTTAAAGCTATGAACAGGAGTAATACTTCTCTACCCTGTACCATTGATGGTGTCTCTGGAGAGGACAAAATAGCAGAGTTGTGGAGGGAGCATTACTCTACTGCATTTAATTGTGTTAAGAGTGACCCATATAATATGGGCAACATTCTTAGTTGTGATGCGGTTGGGGTCACAGTTAATGAGGTCCACAAAGCAATAGAACAGCTAGCTGTTAACAAAGCTAGTGGCTCTGATAAGATCACTGCTGAGCACCTTAAACATGCCAGTCCTAAGGTTGCTGTTCTGCTTGCCATATGTTTTACTGGTCTCATGACGCATGGCCTGTTGCCTCAATATATGTTGTCTGTCACTCTGGTGCCGATAATTAAGGACAAAGCAGGCAAGGTGGGGAGCTTGGATAGACCTATAGCTCTAGCCAGTGTTATGTCCAAGGTCCTTGAAAGAGTCTTACTAGATCGACTGAGTTCCTATTTTGGGTCCACTGATAATCAGTTTGGGTTTAAGGCCAAACATGGGACTGATTTATGTATTTATGCTCTGAAAGAGGTTGTTGAAAAATATAGAAGCCAGAACTCCTCTGTTTTAGTTGGTTTTATTGATGCCTCCCGGGCCTTCGACTGGGTAAATCACCAGAAACTGTTTATAAAACTGAGAGAAAGGGGTGTGCCTAGCAGCATCATTCGCATATTGGCATTTTGGTATGCTAACCAGAGTATGCAGGTCAGATGGGGAAATGGGGTGTCTGCTCCCTTCTCTGTTGGCAATGGGGTTCGCCAGGGGGGGCTGCTTTCGCCAGCCTTATTTAATTTATATATGAATGATCTTTCTGTGCAGTTAAATAACTGTAAGACCGGCTGTATGGTTGGGAACACCCGAGTGAACCATCTTATGTATGCAGATGATCTAGCTATACTTTCTCCCAGCAGTGCTGGGTTTCAACTACTGTTGAATATCTGTACTGAATATGGTATAGCGTTCGATGTTAAGTATAATGCCAAAAAGAGTGTTGTAATGACCTGCAGGGCGAGAGGGGACAAGGACCTTTCCTTTCCTTCTTTCTTTCTGTCAGGACAAGTGCTATCAGTGTGTAGCAAAGCAAAGTATCTTGGACATGTTATAACAGACCAAATGACTGATGATGATGATCTATATAGGCAGCGTCGCATTTTATATGCGCAAGCAAATATGCTATGTAGGAAATTTCACTCCTGTTCTAATGAAGTGAAGGCAAACCTATTTAGAGCATACTGCACACCTCTGTATACTGCCCCCCTGTGGGTCAAGTTCAGGAAGGCAAGCATTCATAAACTTCAGGTTGCATATAATGACTGTATGAGGATTTTAATGAGAAAACCAAGGTGGAGTAGTGCAAGTGAGTTATTCTGTAACATGGGCATTAATACTTTTCACGCACTTATGAGAAACTTGATGTACAGATTTATGAGTCGTTTGGATGAGTCTCAAAACTCTATTATCAAACTGCTGACTAACCCCTGCCTAAGTGCTACACGGTATCAGTCTCCGTTCTGGAAACACTGGTATGAGTGTCTCTTGTTGTAGCTGTTGTTGTTTTATGTACCGGTATTTGTATGTATTTTAGTGTTTTTTATGTGTTTCTATGTTTTTATTGGACCTTGAAGTCTACTCAAATAAAGTTGATGATGATGATGATGATGATGAATCGATACATCCAAATGTTATCAGTGCTACTGGGACATCGTAGGAGTCAATCACATGATCAACTGGCCGACTCCCATAGAAGAAACATCTTGAAATGACTTGAGAAAAAAAGGAGAGCTATTAGGCAACTGGAGAACTATAATTAATTCTCTTTAATACAGATTTTATAATCCTTGCCCACATGTTAGCCAATAGGCTAAAGCCTCTGCTAAAGAATATGCTCCTGGGCCCTCGGGTGGGGTTAGAGTTGGCCCGTGTTCAGGGGGAGGAAAGCCAGACGGGGAGGGTAGTAATTGTCACTGCACATATTCCTACAGGCTGGGGTGGCACCTGTCAGCAGGGAGTGTTGGACGGGAGGAGTAGGACAAGGCTCTACGTCCTCCCGGTGGGGGCTCCTCGCTGGCAGGTGAATCAGCACTCAGCAGTGTACAAAAGCAGTGACAACACATGCATGTGTGTGGGGAGGAATCAATTGGCATAGCAACTAAATTTGTGAAGAAAGACATAAATCCATATGCAGCCCCTGGGAACGATTGGTGATATTCACATATTTATTCACATATAGTCTTTGACATGGAAACATTTGAGAACACTGGGTTAAACAACATTAGGAAGCAAGCACAAATAAGCAAATATACACTTTAGAAACAATCCCTAAAAAAAATCTCACACACAACCCGCAAACACCAATATTTACGACTTTACAGAAAAAAACAAGACAAAAGTTGTTTATAATAAGTAGACTTGGCAAGACTGGTTCACTGGTCAGAACTGAACATGTGATTATTTAACAGATGTTATTGATTACACAGAGGAAAGGACAATTCCTGACAATAGGTGTTCTCATTTAAAGGGGTGCATATTACATACTGTAATACTGGTCTATCTTTCAGGGTCAAATACAGCACAGCTAAAGCATTTAGAATCCATGTTAATACATCCATGTTAATACATCATACAGTTCCACCCATGATACTATCTAGCCTTTGATTTTCCTTCAACCTTTTAATGCAGTAATGTTAGGCCTGATTTTCCCTTTTACATTGCTCATTCTAGCTACTGAGAATCGAATGTTTGGCTATTTATTGCTGCAATAATTATCTTAGTCAATCATTGGCAATCAAAAGAATAGGTGGCAGAAGGGGTACAGGTAGAGTGAAGTGCTAGGTGGTGAGCTAGAAGTAAGTGGTAAGAATTACGATTACCATGGAAAATTGGCAGTTCTGACTGCAATGGGAAGTTTGGGAGCCTATAGCATGTGCAAAGTGTTGTCCAGGGTGTTTTAGGGAAGGCTTGTACAGCATTCCTGTGTTACCTGATGTGATCTAAGTTAGTGGGAGGGGTTGTAGGGTTGGATCCAGGCCTTAAAGGTATGCAGGTGCCATGCCTTTGGTTGCCTTTTGGCCAACACGTTGCAGATGTGTTGATGATGGTGGTAATGACAGGGGATACATCAGGGTCAATGGTCTGGCAGATCGAGGAAAGAAGGGAATCTAGAAAACAGGTGGTTGGAATCAGGGGAAGCTCCCTCCCCTGATTCCAACCACCTGTTTTCTAGAGACGAGAAAGCAGCGAGAGCGGAGGGATTAAATCAACCTCAGGTTACGTTGAGTGGTGACGTCTTAAAGGTGGGTGAGTTTAGGTGGAGGAGTGAAGAGATTGAGACGGTTATGAAGTCGTTACCTCTCGGGACCCTTAAATTAACTTTTTTTGTATTTGGCGTGGTTGGCTAGCTGGTAGTAGCAACGTGTGTCAGCGTGTCTCTCATGTGTCTCTGATAGATCAGAGGCAGGAATGTAGCCAACCACGCAGCGGGGAAGCGGGACATGTGACGTAATGGGTAAGCGAAAGACAGTTTGGAAAAAGCTGCTACATTTTCACAGATAGATTCAAAATACTTAATGGCATCGCCAATTAGCGCCGCTTCGCACACGTTTCCGCGGTCTCCTAGTGCAGTTCTGGGTATCTTTAAAGAATCTCAACAACATCTGAGCGAAGCTGTATTTGTCCGAGACCAGACAGTGGTAGGTGTGCGTAACAGGGAGAGCCGACGAAGGACCCTAATTACCGTCTTCCAAATACAAAAATAAGGTATTTTAAGGGTCCAGAGAGGGGCTAGACCAGCTCTATGAGTAAGAGGAGAAGGAGATGGGGGAAATAAGATGAAGACAGAAGAGACATAGGTACTGTAGGTAAGTCACTCAGTAGTATGAGGGGGTGACAAGTCCCCAAGTGAATCTGAGGGACGATAGAGCACAAGTGAATCTGAGGGACGATAGAGCACAATGATGGAAAGAGGAACAGGGTTGTGTTATATAAATAGTATGGGATTCAAAAGTGGAAAGAGAAAGATGAGAATGATTTGAGACACAGAGATCCCACACAAGGGATATAAGTAAACCTGTACCACCGACTCAGCTTGAGGGCAGAGGGAGGTGTATGACGTTCCCTCTTATTACTCATTTTAGAAGGGTCTTTCACAGGGTTTGTGGGACAGTCTGATAATGAATCTGAGGGTAGAGTTGGGCTCGGTATTAGGGGGTTGAGTTAGTATGAATGAATGAATGAATGAATGAATGAATGAATGAATGAATGAATGAATGAATGGATGGATGAATGGATGAATGAATGCATTCCGATACTCCTTGTTCAGTAAGACAACAAGAGAAATTTTCTTTTAGTCTGATTGAAAAGCTATCGAAAAGCTTGTAGCTTGTGAGCTGGCTGCTTAAAGGGCAACACAAACAAGTCTCCTTGGGATTAATTATGAACTTTAGTCTGTCTCCCTGTGAGGTTGTGTCCATGATATGGATATAGGAGCAATGAGTAGGAATAGTGGTAAAGTACATTGTAGAGAAATTATATAATGATGTAAAGTTGATACTGTACAAAACTCTGTACAAATCAGCGGTCTCTAAATGTCATTGGAGTACCAAATCAGAATATGGACCAGATATATGGACAGGATCTGGATAACTGGGTATTTTAGATAACAATGCAGTTGGAAACTGGCTAGATAGCGTCAGATCAAAAGTCTACTAAGTGAAGACCCATCCCTTGTTCCCCACTCCACCTTAGTCCAAATATGGTCAGTCCAAGGTGGCGATGGAGAATTTGACAAACTATTCAAAAATCATCAACAAACCTCAAGGGTGATGTCATGCCACTAAATACTTTTTTTTTTCAAAGTCTGTGAATATAATTAAGGCGGGTTGATCGTTGTGATGGCAGATGAATGGTTAGTTCGTGACGTCAGAGCCCATTTCTAAAACAGACCCCTCTTATAGCTGGCTAGACTATATGACTAGAATCACTTGTGACCTTGACAGTGGAATTTATAGTTACTTGTGACTTTGACAGTGGAATTCATTGTTGCTTGAGACTTTGACAGTGGAATTCATTGTTACTTGAGACTTTGACAGTGGAATTCATTGTTACGTGGAGAGAACCTGTACAAGAAATAGAGACCGAAAGAAACAAAGATAAAGACATGCCTCTTCTTCACAGAAAACCTTTTATGAGTCAGAAACCTCCAGCTGATCTGTGTGACAGCCTGGTGTGGAGCTGTTCTCTGACCAAGAGGCCTGGTCTTACGTACCAGGAGGCTGTGGACAGTGAGCAACGGGCCAGACAGAACCTCCAGAGTTTCCCCTCGGCGCTGGTCCTTCCTCTGCTCCACCTTGCGTCTCTGACCCGACGGAGCCGCCTCAGTGAGCTCTGTGAAGATGTCTACCACTATGCCAAGAAGAGATACTTCCCCGGAGAGATTGTGGATGTTACTCGAAACAATGGAGCCAAGTGTTTGTGTGAGATCTTGGAGGTTCAGTCTCCGTCATCATGTTGTAACGGTCTGGCGTCATTGACAACGGTTGCCAATGGCAACGGTAAACAACAGCCTGATGAAGACACCGCCGTCATTAGTGCCAGTGATGAAGATACACCCAGCCTACAAGTCAACAGGAAGAAAATGATGTCTCTGATTCCTGCTGTGTTCAGATACAAGGTAAAGCTTGTTAAGACAGATGACGGCCCTCCGTTTGTCACTACGGGCAAACAGATCAAACGTAAGAAGAACCTCCGCCTGTCCAGGGAGATACTGAAGCTGTTGTTAAAACAATACATTGAGAGACACAATGGAATCCTAAGACTTAAGCCATCCACTGTGTCTAAGTTCAGCCTATCAGACCAGACCTTCTCTCAGTTCTTTCCTGGCGAGCCGCCTCACTTCCCCTGCAGCTCCCAGGTCAAGGGACGGGGTCAACGCCCTGGACCAGAGAGGAGGGACGACACAACGTCCTCTGCCAAGAAGAGGGACGACACATTGTCCTCTGCCAAAAAGAGGAAGAGGGACGACACATTGCCCTCGGCTAAAAAGAGGAAGACGGATGACACATTGTCCTCTGCCAAGAAGATGAAGATGGACAACACATTGTTCTCAGCCAAGAAGACGAACAACACATTGTTCTCAGCCAAGAAGAGACACAACACAATGTCCTTTGCCAAGAAGATGAACGACACATTGTCCTTTGCCAAAAAGAGGGACGACACATTGTCCTCTGCCAAGAAGAGGGATGACACATTTTCCTCTGCCAAAAAGAGGGACGATACAATGTCCTCTGCCAAGAAGAGGGATGACGCAATGTCCTTTCCCAAGAAGATGGACAACACAATGTCCTTTGCCACATTGTCCTCAGTCAATAACACGAACAACACATTGTCCTCTGCCAAGAAGATGAACAACACATTGTCCACTGCCAAGAAGAGGGACGACACATTGTCCTCTGCCAAAAAGAGGAAGACGGACGACACATTGTCCTCGGCCAAAAAGAAGAAGACGGACAACACATTGTCCTCAGCCAAGAAGACGAACGACACAATGTCCTTTGCCAAAAAGAGGGGCGACACATTGTCATCTGCCAAGAAGAGGGATGACACATTGTCCTCTGCCAAGAAGAGGGATGACACAATGTCCTTTGCCAAGAAGACGAACGACACAATGTCCTTTGCCACATTGTCCTCAGTCAATAACACGAACGACACATTGTCGTTTGCCAAGAAGATGAACGACACATTGTCCTCTGCCAAGAAGAGGGACGACACAATTGCCAAGAAGATGAACGACACATTGTCCTCTGCCAAGAGGAGGGACAACACAATGTCCTTTGTCAAGAAGAGGGACAATGCAATGTCCTTTGCCAAGAAGATGGACAACACAATGTCCTTTGCCACATTGTCCTCAGTCAATAACACGAACGACACATTGTCGTTTGCCAAGAAGATGAACGACACATTGTCCTCTGCCAAGAAGAGGGACGACACATTATCCTCTGCCAAAAAGAGGAAGACGGACAACACATTGTCCTCGGCCAAAAAGAGGAAGATGGACAACACATTGTCCTCAGCCAAGAAGACGAACAACACATTGTCCTCTGCCATGAAGAGGGACGACACAATGTCCTTTGCCAAAAAGAGGGACGACACATTGTCCTCTGCCAAAAAGAGGGACGACACAATGTCCTCTGCCAAGAAGAGGGACGGCACATTGTCCTCTGCCAAAAAGAGGGACGACACAATGTCCTCTGCCAAGAAGAGGGACGGCACATTGTCCTCTGCCAAAAAGAGGGACGACACAATGTCCTCTGCCAAGAAGATGGATGACACAATGTCCTCTGCCAAGAAGATGGATGACACAATGTCCTTTGCCAAGAAGAGGGACGACACAATGTCCTCTGACAAGAAGAGGGACGACACAATGTCCTCTGACAAGAAGAGGGAACAAAAGGAGTTGAAGGAGAAAATTATGTCCTTTGCTGTCAACAAACAAAAGACGAAGAGAGAGAAACTGGATGTACAAGAGGCCAAGAGGAGAGAGCAGAAGGACAAGGGAAAAGAGGCGCGTCAGAGGGAGGTGTTCAAGATGAGGTTTGGAGAGGAGAAACCGAGGAAGAAGGGGTTAAAGGAGAGGAAGAAATTAGAGGAGGTGGAAGAAGAGAAGATGATGGAGATGCCCTCCACCAACGAGAAAAAGAGGAAAAAGGAGAAAAAGGAGAGAATGAAGCTGGGAAGGGAGACGAAACAAGTTGAGATGATGGAGCAGATGATGTGCTCTGCCAACGAGAAACAAAGGAAGGAGGGAATGAAGCAGGTGAAAGAGATGGAACGAAATAAGTTGAAGGAGGACGAGAAACAGAGGAAAAAGGAGGTACATCAGAGAATCAAGCTTGAGAAGGAGTGGGAGAAGTTGAATGAGGAGAGAATGATGTCCTTGGCCAATGAGAAACAGAGGACAAAGGAGGAGCAGGAAAGAGTTAAGCTTGAGAAGGACATGGAACGAAAGAGGTTGAAGGAGGAAGAGATGGAGGGAAAGAAACTGGAGCAGGAGGTAATCAAGTTGGAGAAGGAGTGGGAACGGGAGAAGTTAAAGGAGGAGAAGATGATGTCCTTGGCCAACGAGAAACAGAGAAAAAAGGAGGAGCAGGAAAGAATCAAGCTGGAAAAGGAGATGGAACGAAAGAGGTTGAAGGAGGAAGAGATGGAGAGTAAGAAACTGGAGCAGGAGATAATCAAGCTGGAGAAGGAGTGGGAACGGGAGAAGTTAAAGGAGGAGAAGCTGATGTCATTGGCCAACGAGAAACAAAGAAAAAAGGAGGAGCTGGAAAGAATCAAGCTGGAAAAGGAGATGGAACGGAAAAAGTTGAAAGAGGACGAGAAACAGAGGAAAAAGGAGGAACAGCAGAGAATCAAGCTGGAGAAGGAGTTGGAACAAAAGAAGTTGAAGGAGGAGAAGATGATGTCATTGGCCAACGAGAAACAGAGGAAAGGGGAGGAACAGCAGAGAATCAAGCTGGAGAGGGATTTGGAACAAAAGAAGTTGAAGGAGGAGAAGATGATGTCATTGGCCAACGAGAAACAGAGAAAGAAAGAGGAACAGGAGAGAATGAAGTTGGAGAAGATGATGGAACGAAAGAGGTTGAAGGAGGAAGAGATGGAGAGTAAGAAACTGGAGCAGGAGATAATCAAGCTGGAGAAGGAGTGGGAACGGGAGAAGTTAAAGGAGAAGGCGATGTCCCCTGACGAACACGATAGGAGAGAGAAAGAGGACCTGCAAGAGGCCAGGAGGAGAGAGAAGGAGGACAAGGATCGTCAGAAGGAGGAGTTGAGGAAGAGGCTTGAAGAGGAAAAACAGAGGAAGAAGGAAGAGAAGGAGATGGAACGAGATAAGTTGAGGGAGGAGAAGAAGAGACATGCAGAACAAATGAAGCTATGGCGTAAACCCAGAGAGGACATGGAGTGCGAAGACCTCAAGGAGTTGCCATGTCCAGTTCCCGTTCACACCCGAGTTCCAGCGGAGCTGTTTGGAGAAGTTCTGAAGGTTCTAGAGTTTCTCCACGCATTTGGAGAATTCTTTGACCTCAAAGACGAGTTCCCCGATGGAGTCTCACTGGAGGTTCTGGAGGAGGCATTGGTTGGTTCTGACCCAGAAGGCCCTCTGTGTAAGTTGCTGTTCTTCTATCTATCTGCCCTCTTCCAGGCTCTGACGGAGGAACTGGCTCAGATGGAGACCTGGACGGATGGCCTGGCTGCAGAGCTGCAAGTGGCTCGTGATGGCAAGACTAAGCCCACCCACTCAGCTATCATCAGCAATGCTGCTGCCTGGTCTCAACAACACCAGGGTTGCGATATTAAAGAGTTGGACCTAGACAGTTATACTGTTTCTGAGATACTCCGTCGCCATATCCTGTCCTCAGGAGCTGACTGTGACCATGGCACCACCAAGTTCCGTTACCACAAGCAGGGAGGGTTTGTGTCAACTGACGACTCATGTGTCGAACTCCGAACAGCTAAGCCTGCCCTCCTGGAACGATTAGCCCGTACCGTTGTGTACGACTTGACACCAGGAGAGAAGTTAACCATCCTTCAGGCTTTGTGTGGGAAGCTGTTGACTTTGGTCAAAACCAGAGACTTTATTGAAGACAACAAACAAGAGCTTAGAGAAATCCGAGCAGAACAGTATCATAGAGACCGTGAGGCAGCACACAAACTGAGAGAACAATCTGAGCTCAGAAAGAAAGAGTTGAAAGAAAAACTGAAAGAAGGCAGAAACAGTAAAGAGCATCCAGAGAGTCTTTCAGAACACAACACTGAAGATGAGGATGAATACAACTCTAACCATAAGGCAGATAGTTCCAACCAGGAGGAGAAACATCAGGCAGTCTCATCCACCGCTGCCACTGTCAGCCTCACAGCTGAAGAGAAGGAGGAGGAACAGCAGAAGGTTCAAGAGCTGCAACATCGTATCCAGAAGACTTCCGGTCGTACATCGTTTATTCCTCTGGGCAGAGACAGACTCTACAGACGATACTGGCTTTTCCCTTCCAGCTGTGCTCTGTTCGTGGAGGACGATTACTTTGGTCTGACGGAGGACATGCTGGAACCCCACCCTGCATCTCCACAGGATGGACAGGTGGAGGATGAGGGACAGCAGGACACCCAGATGGACACCCACAGCCCCACCTCCATCCCTGCCAGTGGCCTGCCAGTCATCCGCCCCAACCAATGGGCTTTCTACAGCTCGATGGAGGAGGTGGAGCAGCTGATGGAGGCGTTGAACTCTCGAGGTCACAGAGAGAGCAGTCTCAAGAAGGCGCTACAGCAGGAGAAAGGCAGACTCACACAGATACTGAACAAAACTGCTGCTGACAAATACAATTATACAGCCAAAGCCCCAGAATCCTTTGCTCCAGCTGAGAGTTTCGTGGAGAGCCAACTCAGAGATATGCTGTTAGACATTGAGGACAGAATCTACGAAGGAAATCTGGGAGCACTGAAGATAACGAAGAGAGAGACATGGAGATTGGCATTGGAAAGAGGACAATATGAACTGCTACCTGCTGATGGCAGAAAGAACGGAAAGATAAATGGAGGAGAGGAGATAGAGGTGGATGACTCTCACCCAGTGAACAGTACCGTCCGCTGTCTCGCTCATGCCCTGTTTCAGATTGAACAGGGCATTGAACGCAGGTTCCTCCAAGCTCCTCTGGGCGGCGAGGAGTCCAAGAAAGACAAGAACGGTAAAAGCAGGAAGAAGAATGGTGGCCAGTCCAGTGACAATGCCAAGATGGTTTTGGAACGTTGGAGAGAATCTCTGCAATCCTGCTCCAGTCTTTCCCAAGTGTTTGTCCACCTGTCCACTTTGGACAAAAGCATAATTTGGGCAAAGTCTCTCCTCAACACTCGCTGTAAACTGTGCAGAAGGAAAGGAGACGCAGAGACTATGTTACTGTGCGACGGATGTGAACGAGGACATCATCTGCAGTGTTTGAGACCCAGACTGAAGTCTATCCCGGAAGGAGACTGGTTCTGTCCAGATTGTCATCCCAAGCAGCGCTCTGTCCGTCCTGTGTCCTCCCGTAAGCTTTCCTCTACTGACGAGGAGATGGATGAAGATGAGGATGAGGAATCTGAGGAGGACGACGGCGATGTATCAGAGGAGGAGTACGAATCGGAGGTGGAGGAGTCTGATGAGGAGGATTCGTCAACCGAGGAAGAGGAGCCTGTGAGCAGCAGGAAGAGGTCTGTAGCAGTGAAGCTACCCCCATCCTCCAGGTCGGCCAAACGGGGTCCTAAAGGTCAACAGGTGTCACCCAGGAACAGCAAATCTGTCCGAAAGAATTCTTCATCTTCCAAATCTTCAGGCAAAAAGGCCCTTCCCTCTTCCTCGACGAAGAGGACCTCGGTGTCTAAGAGCAGACCTCCCCGTGCAGGGGTTCGAACCACCGGCACCCCCTCCTCCACACGGAAGAGAGCAGCCACTGGATCTCTGGCTTCCAAACGCTCCAGAAAATAAACCCAAAGCACCCCTCCACCCTAAGAATAAAGCACGCAAACGTACTAGTTACCTGTCAAAGTGGCAGACCCCCTCCCCCAACCCTGTAGATAGGCCTACACGTTACATGCACACCCCAACACCCCAACATGTTACATGCACACCCCAACCCTTCCGACTGATCCTGTCTGAGGGTGAGCAAAAAACAAACAAAAAAAAACATTAAAAGTAAAAATGTTAAAAGAAATGCCCAAAAAAATAAAAATAAAAAAGGGGAAAAGATCTTCTTCTTTATTTAAAGTAATTACATTGAATTTGTATTTTATTTATTGAACATTTCTTGCACAGGACTCAGACTCTACACCAGACTCAATTTTATTTTTATGTTATTGCGATATTCATATTCACAATAAATGTATTAGTCTCCTATATACTAGAGTTGGTAACTAAATGTATTAACTTCCTCTGACTTTCAGACCTAGCACTTCAGAGTAGCCCTTCTCCCCAATTTTCTCTAATTGATTGATTTAATAAGGACACCAGATGGAGCTTAAATTCTAGATGAGATCTCAGCAAGGATTTGTATAACGGTACAAAATAATTATTTGTGAATAAAAAAAATAAAAAAATGTTAATTATCACCAACATGGATGTACTTGTGTTTTTCAGGCACATCATTTGCCTGTGTCCTTTTTATGGCCAAACTATAGACCAATTATTTGTTTACAAACATTGAGACTGACTGCACAGGTGACTGTATCATGTAATCAATTCCCAACAGATCCCCAAACCTGTTTGGGGAGCACTGGTTATTCAACCTCCTCTTGTGTGCTAGTGAGGTGCGCCCATGGGTGCGCCCTTATCGAGACATATACTTCATTGCGCAACGGTATTCCGCGTCAAGAGTAGCTGATATACAAACTCACATCGCGTCACCAATGCAACCGTTCTGAGCTTGGAGGTCTGCGCGCGACACCGTCGCAGGACGGAGCATAAATTAGGCTTCATGGACTGCAGCTGGGCGAGCAGTAGACGCTCTGGTGATCATGAGGAGCGCTCCCTCTGTTCTGATGACGGTGAATGGAGGTGGGGTTTGAAGGACGACTGTTTTCAATCGCTATTATTGTTTACAATCAACAGAAACTAAGGATTATATATTTCAAGAGTGAGAAATTACAGTAAAAATCCTAAGCATTCTTCCTCCACACTGGGAGAAAAACGGCATCTGAAAGTTTGATGGAATGCATTTCTAAACGCAAGTGCCATATCCATTGCATCGTATGAGCGGTGGGGTTCATTTGGTGCCGACCCGCGTGCGCATACTGTTTTTTATCAGTGTGACGTGGACCATTAAGGCATCTATAGGCCCATATTGGTGACAATGTTTGGAACGCAATGTTCTGGTTACACAATAACCGTTGTAACCGTTGCCAGTGTTCCTTTTATGCCCATAAATATGGAGATCTCTGTATCTGTTAATGTGTGTGTGTGTGTGTGTGTGTGTGTGTGTGTGTGTGTGTGTGTGTGTGTGTGTGTGTGTGTGTGTGTGTGTGTGTGTGTGCCCCATACATATATGGAGATCTGTATCTGTCAGTGCCCCTTTAATGTCCCCATTATGGACAGGTTGCGTTGGGTTGTGAGCTTGTAAATCGGCATATTTTCGATGAGGAGATTTGTAGTGGAGGGAAAAGGGAAGGGACTGGGTATAGGCCCCTGGGGGACACCGGTCAATGAAGTATAAAAGTTTTTGCATTCTGGTGCAAGGGGTTCTGCAGCCTGTAGATATGCTATTTAGGCTTTTTATCCTAATACTATCATATTACCAATAAAAATGAAATATAATCCGAGGTGCTTATCAACACATCTCTCCTCTAAACAACAATGAAAGGACAAAACAACAGATCATGAATGGTGGAGCGGAGGGAGCTTTACAGATTGTAGTTAAAATGATAGCTAGCAGAGTAATGAGATCCCCAGGTCTCCCAGGGTGTCTTGGTCTTTGTCTAAAGATAGGCGGCTCATTATCAGATATAAGGACAGATGTCCAACCCCCCCACGGAGTTGAGAAACTCAAACTTCGAAGCCTCACACTGAACAAAAAGTCCAACAAACCCAATAAGGCCTAAGCCCTGTGGGATTCATCGTCTCGCTCAAGTTTGTCCTCTTGTGCCACTATAGGCCAAGCCGCTGCTCGTCTATAACTTCTAATTTGGGTCACATATGCCCAGTTCAGGCAGCAGGGAGGCCCATTAAGGCTGCAGAGAAGCCCATCCTTTAACAAAAATGTCACAGGTCTGGTCCCTGTAACTGCCACGAGGCTTTGCCAACATGCACTAAATAAATAAGACCTTTGGCAGAGCACCCTAAATAATACCATAATTTACATAGCAACTATTTTTGTTGTTTTTCATTTCCCCAATCGTTTCGTCGTTGCCAATTCCCTGTCTGTCGCTGACAACCTCCACAGTTGGTCTGGGGAGGAAGTGGTTCCCAAACAGTGTGCCGCCATGAGACAGTCCAGGTGTGCCTTTGTGATTTTGTGACAACCACACATTTTATTATTGTAATGCAACCATACAAAAAGTAAGGAATTCCTTTTATGTTTCTATTATATCATTTTCCAAAAAAGAGGCACATTCTATACCCTGACAAATATGTCAGGTGGTTCTCGACTCGAGATGTGTGCAGTAGTGATGCGCGGGTCAGGGTTTTTTATGGACCGCGGGCCCCGCACATTTTAATTTTCTGACCCAGCCCAGCCTGCCCCGCAGCATGGGATCAATTTTCACAGCCCAGCCCAGCCCGCTGTCATTAAATACATGTCAAATACGTCTTTGAATGTGGATTTATTCCATCCATCACGGAAAGGCAGCCAATCCCAACTGTGCGAAAACAGAATGTCATCATTAGAGAAGAAACCTATGTGCTGATGAGCACATTACTTTACAGTGCAGTGCAACAGAGCCATATAAAATAACTTTCGAACATTTAAAGGAGCTATAGTCAACTTTTTCATTGTAGGTGTACATCCTAGTCTACAGACTAGGATGTAAACAAAGTACGGGCCCTGTAAATGTAAACAAAGGGCCAAAATGATTATTTTATCATTATTTTACGCTTTTTGTGGTCATTTTTTAATTGAAACACATATATGAAGCTTATTTTTTTATAAAATATTTTCGAAACATTATTTTAATTTTAGCATCCGTTTTTCAAGAAAAAGTTGACTATAGCTCTTTAAACATGCTTATTTTAATTGACACTCCTGTATGGTCTATACACACGGAGCACAACGCTAATGTATCACAGAGAGATGTTGAACTAAAAAGAGAAAAGACCGAAATGTTTAAGTGCACCGTCAACTTTTTATCAGAGCTCTATACTGACGCATCTCACCCACCAACAGCAGCCAAACCAGCATAAGGTAATTAACCAGTCCACTCACCTATTGCTACTTTCAAACGGTGTACATTGTTTTAAGTCACATGAGCATGGTTTTCATATCATATAATATTAATAATAAATATTAATTTTAGATTAGTCAAAAGCTTGTGTCCAAATGATTCCTGTTTACATCTTGTAGGCTGCAGCAAATAGCCAATAACAACACGCTGAATGAAGCATATCCTCTTAAAACGGTGGATTTCAAAATAAGATACGGCCGTAATATGACTAGGCATCTGGTTTCATTTTTAAGTCTACTTACATGCAGGAAGTACAATGGATTAAATTAGAATGACATGACACGGACACACCAGCGAGCATCTCTTGATCTCCAAGGGACGTCTAGAGACAGTTTGGCTGCGAGTAGGGAAGGAGGCTTGGTGCGCATTATTATACATTATTTGGACGGGAGTCGGGACCGCCTCAACCTGCCCCGCCAATAAAGTGTACATTTCTTGATCCAGCTCAACCCGGCCTGCGGGCTGACCGCGGGGGACCACAGGACAGATCCACTCACTCATATTTAGTGAAAAGGAAGGAGTTATAAGGTACCATAACTTGTGTTATATAAGCTATTTTGCATGGCCTTGGGCACACAACATTTGAAAATCACTGGTTTAGACCAGTGGTTCTCCACCTTTTCTGGATCAGGGGCCACAAAAGAGCTATTTGCGGCCCACCCATCTGACAACCACGTGCCGCCCATGATACACATGACGGAGGGACACCAGACACCTCTTCTCACCTGGAGAGTGTGCACAGAGGTATGGCTGGTATCTGACGGCAACCTGTAGGGGTCGCTGTAGTGCAGCAACAAGGGGAAAAAGTAAATCATTGGATTTTTATTGGAGATTATTGGAGATTTAAAAAAAGGAGAGAGAACAGCATTCACATAAAACAGTAGAACTTTCCCTAGCCTTGACGACCATGCAGTCTTATGCAAAGGTTAAAATGTAATTTAGATGTTATTCAGTTGTCCTGGCATCCGGTTTGTAAAGTTGCAATGTACATATAATTTATCTTATGATATTATACTGTTTAGACTGTTGATAGGTTTACATAATTATGACCCTAGATCAGACCTGGGCATTGTGCGGCCCGGGGGCCGTATGCGTATCACTCTGACCGGCCCTTTTAGGGTTAATGGCAAATTACAAAATAAACACATTTTCTAATTTTACCTCATGCATGGACTAAAGCTGCATTTCTTTTATTTTGAAGTATTTTTTATTCACGTACATATGGACGCAATGCGTACAGAGCACGTGTGCGTGATCATTGGATCGATAACAAGCAGGTGGACAGACTGGTCACACGTCAAGATGACCTGCCTTACCTTACCCATCAAAAATGGCTAAAGTGGCTAAAAAAAAGAAAAGTCGATGCTGAATGCCGGGTTTTCAACAAACTGCTAAGTATTTATTTACTGAAGTCGGAGGTAAATCCGTGTGTTTGCGGGGAGCACTGCATTTTGGCCCGACCCTCCACAATATTTTCTGTTGTTCATGTGGCCCTATGGAAAAAAGAATTGCCCACCCCTGCCCTAGATTACTGAGGCACTACTCTATGTCTATCACCTTGTGTTGACCTTGCTTACTATCTACTGTATGCTTAAATCGTAAATTGTAAACGAGAGACAAAGCAGTGTGTTGGCCACTTTCAACCTGGAATCCTACCTGTAGATTGGGCATGTAATTATAATATTTTCAAAAATCTTCTGAAAAGTATTTAAAAACATTCAAATGTTTTTTCCCCCCTGTTTTTATAGATTAGCAAATGTTTGCCAGTTTTGAAATGACGGTGGTGAACAACACCTGTGAGGTCAAGACCAGCGAGTCACAGTTAGGACAGAGGCCAAACGCTGTAACTCCAGCACTCATACTACTGACGATCATCTAATGGCTTTCAAATGAACAACAGCAGAGAGCTGGTGCGTTTGTGTGTGTGTGTGTGTGTGTGTGTGTGTGTGTGTGTGTGTGTGTGTGTGTGTGTGTGTGTGTGTGTGTGTGTGTGTGTGTGTGTGATGGAGGCTGATAACATTGCATACGTGTTCCGTCACAGTCATGGACTCTCGGAACGTAAACGTTATGCGTTACTTGGCTTCGAGTAAATGTCCTGTGTCTCGTGGCACTGACTGGGCTAAGATGGGTCGACAGGAACAGGGAAAGAGAGAGAGGGAGGGGGGAGAGAGAGAGAGAGAGAGTAGAAGGGAATGGGCGGGGAAGGGAAAAGCATGGAGGGAGGGAGGGGAGAGGAAGAGCACGGCGTGAAAAATGAAGAACACAAACGGTGTTGACGGAGTGAGCACTAAAGAGGATGGGGCAAAATGTCTGCACCCTTAACGGGTTCCCTTCCTAAGAGAGAGCAGCCTTCACCACAAACACACACAAACACACAACCACACACACACACACACACACACACACACACACACACACACACACACACACACACACACACACACACACACAGACAACACAAGTATAGTAATTACAGGTTACGGAGTGGCAGTGGCTCAGGAGGTAGAGCGGCCGTTTGGGATGCCACAAGGTTCCTATAGTTCGATCCCGGCCTCCCCCAGGGTTAGTGTCGAAGTGTCCTTGAGCAAGACACTGAAACGTTAATTTCTCCCGATGAGCAGGTTTGGTGCCTTGTATGCCGTTTCCTCCGCTATCGTTAGGATTTTTACGATTCCGGTTCCGGTTCCGGTTCTGCTTATCGGTACCGGTTCCTAACGGTTCTTATTTCGGTTCCATAATTGTAAAAATAAGGTCAATTAAAAAAAAAAAACACAAGTTACTTTATTCTTTTTAAATTGTACTGAATAGAGTAACATGACAATGATGACATCCTCTCTCCTTTATTCCAACAGTATTCCATTTGTGGATAATACAGTGTACTCTTTTTTTAAAGATATAGGCCTACTACCCAGGGCAATAGTGTTGTTGTACTTCTTTCTAAAACAATTGACAATGACAATAACAACAAATGTAAAAGCCTGACTGAGCAGCATTGGGGCCAAATAATACTAAACTGTAAATTGCATGGCAGCAAATAATAAAATTCCCTTAAATTAACAATTCAAGGAGGATAAATAAAACAAAGTGCAGTAGGTACTAGGTACATAAGAAAGATAACAGCTGCTTACTGTACATTCAAATAAACATCCCTGACCCTGAGAGAAGAGAAACAGAATAAATAACAAAATAAAGTGCACTCTAGAACAAGTCAATGTCATGTCTGTGCAGCAATAAGTGTAGATGCATCTTGTGCATTCAGTGCATACTGTAACAGGCAGCTCACTGCAACAACAAAAGACAACATAAAACTCAAGTTTTAATTGGACAGTTCTTTTTGAGAAAAATCAGCATATCAGCCTTTTCTGGTAGTAGGCGTGATCTTTCTGTGGAAATAGTGTCTCCAGCTGTGGAGAAGACTCTCTCACTAGGGGTTGAGGAGGCCTGCACGGACAAATAAGAAAAGGCCACCTCCGATAGTGCAGGATATGTGGTTCTGTTTTCCCACCACCATTTAGCAGGGTTGTCAGACGACAGCAGTGGTCCCATCTGTTTGTACATCTTAAGCTCTGCCTCAATTTTCTGTTTGGGGGAAGTGGATCTGCTTTGTTGGACTTTAATTTTCTGTTTGTCTTCATCAGCAAAAAGCTCCTCTAGTGGAGACAAGGCAGCCTTCTTGCAGGGAGGTGGCCGATTCTCCTCTTCCTCACTCTGCTCTCCTTCCTCTTCACTCTCTCTTTCTTCCTCCTCCTCTGGCTCTGACTGTGGCACACCATCTTCTCCCTGGTCATCTGCTGGCTGCTCAGACTCCATCTGCTTTCCTTCCATCATCTTCTCCTTGACCCGTTCCCATACAGCGCTGCTCTCCTCCACAGTGTTTTTAAAACGAGGGTCTAATGCAGTGGCCTCTTCAAGAAAGCTTCTGATGTCAGCAAAGGTGTTGACATCAGAACCTTTAGCACTTTGGTACCGCTTTGACAAGTTTCCCCATACAGCCTGCTTAACATTAATTGCAAAGAGTGTGTCTCCCTCTTGCACAGTGTAAAGCTCCTCCAGCTTGCTAAGAATTGGCAAGATCTGACCACACGTAGGGCTCTTTTCTGAGGACACACAGAGTGTGGAAGTGTACAGCTTTCTCATCCGATGAATGAACTCCTCTGCCTTTCGGAAATCATCGTCTGTCAGCCTAGCAAGCCGGTCCCTCTCCATTGGCTTCCTCACACGAGGATCAAAGCTGGCTGCCTGAATTGCAGGATACTGCTCGACAAATCGTTCCACCATCAGGTAGAGGGAATTCCAGCGGGTCCTCACGTCAAGGATGAGAGCGTGGTCAGGCAGATCTACAGTATGACATGACAACAACAAAAATAACAGGAAATTAGAATGCACACGTGTATTGTCAAAGCTCAAAGGTGAACTTCTTTAGCTTTCTTTACAGACTCAGGCCGGTTTGGTGTAGTTTTGTACAGTACATGACATGACATGTACTGTATGTAGCAACACATTTGTTTTTGTCATTATTTAATAATGAAAAATTTCAGAAAACCTACGTCAGGCCTAAATGGGTTAAGTAATTCAATAATAAATATAAGATCAACTTTTTATATTCTGTAAAAAAAAATAGCCCCTGGGGAGTATGAGATGTTATATTATTGTATTTATTATATTTATATTTTTATTTATTGCATTTATATTTATTATATTATTGGGAGTGAGAGAAAGATTAATTTGTGCATACATTTTATGAAGTAAATTGAGCATAACACATTATTTAGTTGAAGTTAACTGACTCTGAGGGAATCGGGATACTTACTTAGGATTTTCTGTTTCTCCTTAAGCACCACTTTTGCCATAGATGACCTCTTCATCCACACGACTATTTCCCTGATCCTGGATGTCCATTTGGCCACTTGGCCAACAGCATAGACACTCTGTGCTCCGAGATTAACTCTTTCTCAGCCTGAACGCACTATTACGCAATTTTGCGCAAGAGCCTCCCAGCCGACACGCACTTTTACGCACTTTTTTTTTTTTTTTTTTTTGAAACTTCAAAGCCTTCCCCAACTTCTGACATTGTTTGGAGTGAACCACATCAAAGGAAAGCCTCAAATCACCAGCCCAAACACAAACCAGCTGTCTCAGATCAGAGAAAATCACATCACATTACCACAACAATCACCAGACACAAGAGCTGTGGGAACCGTCTTGGCATTCTAGCCGAGTGAGAGCAATTGAGATGGCTGATTGATAAAAAGAGAGAGAGAGAGAGAGAGAGACACTGAGAGACACTGTGTGTGTGTGTGTGTGTGTGTGTGTGTGTGTGTGTGTGTGTGTGTGTGTGTGTGTGTGTGTGTGTGTGTGTGTGTGTGTGTGTTTGAGGAGAGGAAAAAAGAGAAAGAGCTAGTATTTTTTTTTTCAACTTCAAAGCCTTCCCCAACAGCTGACATTGTTTGAGGTGATCATCACAGTAAAGTCTCAAATCACCAGCCCAAACACAACAAACTGTCTCAGATCACAGAAAAACACATCATAATTATATTTACCTTTTGTATAGTCCATCCATAGTTTGTAGTAGTAACAGACAGTAGTAAAAGTAAGATCCAGTGTTGTTGTTGGTAGTGTGAGCCAGGTCTCACAAGCCAAGCTAAAAGAGAGGCGTCAATTGGGTATGGCAAGCTATGGCAGCTCACATACCTTGGCTACAGGGGGAATATAATAAAATGTACTGTAATCGTGCCTGTTGGAAAGGTATGGCAACATGACTGGTGTCTTGCACGCCGGGCCTCGCGCGCGTGAAAGACAGCTTTTTTTTTTTTTTTTTTGCCATACCTTTTTTTTGCCATACCTTTTTTTTCGCTGAGCTAAACGCCCTGCTCGATCGGCCGTGGTCCGCGGACCACCGCCGATCGAGCAGGGCGTTTAGCTCAGCGGCGTCAGTTCAGAAAAAGCTAAGGTTGACGCAGGAATGTCTTTACAAGATTAGGAGCATATGTATCACTGACGCTTGGATTCAGCCGTCCTGGGCCCTGGAATGACTAAAATCACCATGGTTACCATTGTGTGGCCAATCAGCTTGTGTTACCTTGTGTTACCATGGTGATTTGGTACATGACCGTCCTCCCCAGACCTGGGATTGCTGGATGGACGGCATTCACGTAGCAGCAGCCATGTGTATGGTGGGGGGGGTTTAGTTTAGTGCTTTACTATACTACTGAGGACTTGCTGGATGAACGGCAATCACGGCAAGCAGCAGCATGTGTTTTGGGGGGGGGTTTAGTTTAGTGCTTTACTATACTACTGAGGACTATACTTCTACAGCCGTTACGTGATCTGAAAAGTTTTACTGGATCGTCATGGTTCATCGACCAGGCCACCAGGGACCACCGAGCCGCGGCGTCGCAGCGAAAAGAACTGCTATATAAAGTAAGTGGTTGTTGCTAGATTGATTGATTGATACATACAGTGGTGTATTGGCGTGTTTGGGGGTTTCGCCGACGTCGCTCCGAGAGCAAGCATGAGATGAGAGATGATTATGCTCATCTCGGATCACAACAGGTGGTCCGCGCGGACCACCGATCGAGCAGGGCGTTTAGCTCAGCGGCGTCAGTTCAGAAAAAGCTAAGGTATGTTCCAACAGGCACGATTACAGTACATTTTATTATATTCCCCCTGTAGCCAAGCCAAGGTATGGGAGCTGCAATAGCTTGCCATACCCAATTGACGCCTCTTGTTTAGCTTTTAGCTTGGTGCGACTGCATACAATCATCCCAGCAAAACAGACGTCGCAGTTTGACCAATCCAGCGAGATGGAGATCGAAAAGTAATCCTTTTAGCTTGTTGAATGTGGACCCCCTGATTCCCCCTCCATTAGTGGATCATCGCAGCAAAACATCCACCATTGTTTGGTGACTCTCAAGCCTGCTTGGAAGCCAGCTTGGATTTCCTCTCTCTCAAAGTGATGTCTCTCACCGTGTCTATATGTCTCTCTACCTCTCGCGGAAAAAAAAGGGAGAGAGAGTGTGTAGCAGACTCTCTATGTCTCTCGACCCACTCGCTCTGTTACACTGCTCTCTCTCTCTTGCTCTAATTTCTCTCTCTCTCTCTCTCTCTCTCTCTCTCTCTCTCTCTCTCTCTCTCTCTTTTTCCGCTCGACCCAACTTTATTAGAATAAACCTTACAGCCGTGATACAAGAGAGAGAGATTGATTGATTGATTGATTGATTGATTGATTGATTGATTGAAGACTTTATTAGAAGTTTGCATAGGAAAAGGTACAGTTTCATTCACTGGTACAAGGTCTACTAAAAGGAGATCCATGAAAATACTAGGCTTATTTCCATAGTAAACCATATATCTCATATAACATTGAATGACAGACAAATAGAACACAGTATGCAGTAGATATGTGAAAAACAAAAAAGAAAACAGTAAGAGTGCACGTGTGCGTGCGCATGCCCATGTTCGCGTGCACATGCATGTTGCACGTTGCAGAGGGGGGGGGGGAGAGAGAGAGAGAGAGAGAGAGAGAGAGAGACAGACAGTGACACAACGTAAACACATGCACGTTGCGTGCGTGTTTATTGATGTAAACTCAAGACATGCATCAGACTGCATTCTGAGATAGACAGCGCCGCCGTGTGGATGACAGGCGTGCCTGTCATCCACATATATATATATGTATGTGGATATATAGGTCTATAGGTCTATTGTCCACATAACTTGAGGGATTGAGCTGAAATGTGCCTTTATACTTGAAAAGTCTGTAAAACACGTATTTGTTTACCCATTTGTTTGAAAACATACTGCCTGATGCATCATTGAAGCCAAAAATAGAAGGCTGAAAAGAGTTATGTTTGATAGCATCCTTTCGAAAACATGTATTCAGAAAGCTGTTTTGGTGATTACATCGCCTACAAACAGCCCTATTTCTAAACAATAGAAAATGATAGCAACTTACTACTTGGCGGATTTGTAAAGAGGGCGAATTGATCTTTCCATACGTATATGGAAGTTGGTATATTCACAGTAGAATGAATAGATATTCTATTTATTATACTAAAAAGTCGTTTATCTCAAAATGTCTATGCAAAAAGGCTGTTTTGATAGCAAAACAATCTTTATAAAGTTGCCATTTACTAGACTATAGAACAAGATACAGATTTTCTAGTTTGATGTATCGGAAAGAGCGCGAGCAGGCCTTTCCAGTCATATGGGTGTGGTGTGCAATACACTCTACAGACGATGCATAATCGTCCCCCAAAATGAGTGAAAAATCCGGCAGTAGAGACTTAGAGCCAGATTTAAGGGGGCTGAGAAAGAGTTAAGAGTGTGTGCAAAGCAACCTAGCTTTGTGAATTCTAGTTTTTTTATGGCTACATCCATATTTGCTGCATTATCTACAGTGACAGCAACAATCTTATCATCACTGATGCCAAATTCTTGCAAAATGTCACCAATCTCTTCCGCCACTACTGGTCCAGTTTGCGCCTCATAGACTGCTTTTGTTTTGAGTACTTTCTGTTGCATCTCACCCTCTTTCACATAATGTCCTGTCACTGTAAGATAATGGTCTTGGGTCAAGCCTGTCCACCCATCACTGGTTAAGGACACTTTGGGGACTTCACTGAGCTCAGATATGAGGTTTGACTTCTCAACATTGTACCAGGCTGGAATCAGATGGTTTGACAACAGATCTCTGGAGGGAGGTGTGTAGCTGGGATTTAGGGCCTTGCACATATCCCTGAAAATAAAGATAAAACAACATGAGTATGATTGATTGAATACTTTATTAGTAGTTTCCATAGGAAAAAACAAAGGTCTACACAATTAATATAACAGGATTTAAACCCAAGAAAGCACTATGGCTTGTATTAAATTGGGTTCCTTTGTACTGAATTCATTGAGATTAAATTACAGACATCTAAAACAATGCTATGCAACTATATAACAGTCAGAAAAGTACATTAAACAGGTCGGGGGGGGACGCTTTATTTATATTTAGGATGGAAAACGACGTGTCTTTTACATACCTGAATGCCTTAGACTCAACAACTGAGAAGGGTAGTAATTCAATGACCACAAACTTCGTGACCGCTCTGTGGCATTCCTCCGTTTGTTCTTTTGTAATGGTAATTTTGTTCTTTTTCGCTAATGTGAACGGCGTCTCCACCTCACGTCTTTCAGCCGCGGTGTCAGGCTCTGCTGTGGGCTTTGCTGCTTCTGGTGGTGGGGACCGTGGGGTGCTAATGTTGCTACTTGTGGTAGCATTTACGGCCGGTGTTGTTGACTGGCTGGCCGCAGTAGCAGTGCTTGGAGACCGTAGCGAATCAAACACAGTGCATTCGTTCACCCGAATTCCATGCTGCAGTAAATGTTTCGCCAAACCAGACGTAGAACCTTTCTTAGCGCCAATTAACTTTCCACACGTATTACACTTTCCTGTGTCATTGGGTCCTCTGCTAAAATGAAGCCACACTTTAGAACGCTTTCCTCTGTCCATTTTGCATGTCTGCCTGGCTGTTGTTCGCATCCATGTGTCGCTCGCCCCAACAACACAACACACGTGGGTGGGTGTGTCGTCTCGGTCTCACTCATCTGTCATGTGTGTGTGTGCCGGGGGGGGCACGACAGGTCCTGACAGATAGTCAAATACATCTTTGAAGATCTATTATGTAATTTAATCATGACGCATTTTCCCCGTAGCGCGTCTAGGAACCGATAAGCAGTACCGAAATTAAATATTTTTTTTGGGTACCCAAGAACCGTCATGTCCTTATCGGTTCTGTCCCGGTACCGAATTTCGGTACCCAACCCTAGCCATCGGTGTATGAATATGTGTGTGAATGGGTGAATGTATTGCACAATCATTGTAAAGCGCCTTGGATAAAGGCACACACACACACACACACACACACACACACACACACACACACACACACACACACACACACACACACACACACACACACACACACACAGACACAGACAGACACAGACAAAAAACAACCATGGTCAGCATACTGGAATTAAAACACATCACAGAACATAAGCGTGGCATCATGCAAACATGTCAAGCTCACAAAAGAGCGGAACTTCTACTGTCTACTGCTGGCAGCTTGGACATGTTCATACTGAGGCAAAGCGTGATGTAACCAGTAACCACACATGCACATGCGCACTTGCACACACACTCACACACACACTGATGACGTACACAGAAAGATAAACACACACGCACGCGCACGCACACACACACACACACACACACACACACACACACACACACACACACACACACACACACACACACACACACACACACACACACACACACACACACACACACACACACACACACACACACACACACACACACATGCTTTAAAGGGATGGATGGGATTTGTTTTCACTGTTTTTTCTTTTCTTTTTTTTCCACCACCACCACCAAAAAAGCAATTATAACCCAGTGCCTGCAAACTGGGTGCCAGCCAACAATCCCCCCTGTACACGAGAGAGTGAGAGAGAGAGAGAGAGAGAGAGAGAGAGAGAGAAAAAGAGAAAGAGAGACACACACACACACACACACACACACACACACACACACACACACACACACACACACACACACACACACACACACACACACAGAGACAGTGTGAGAGAGAGAGAGAGAGAGAGAGAGAGAGAGAGAGAGAGAGAGAGAGAGAGAGTGTGTGAGGGCACTGAGCAAAGCCCTTGTACCAGAGAACAAAGAGAAACAGATGGAGATGGGAAAGAAAGAGGGGAGAGAGATGGACCAAACTGCCTTAAATCATTGCAAGTAACTGCTATCTAGACACTCCAGAGGGAACCAGTGTGGTGAAATTCGACCGTAGATCATTTCTTATGGATGGTGAAACATTCTCCCAAGTCTTCAGTGTTGAGGAGGAAAACTGTTTAAGTGATGAGGCCACTACAGTGGTGACCCCCTCCCGGCACTGGAGAACAGCTGCCACATGCAGGGTTAAGGTCAATGCATACTTCCTTACACCGTAGGACAGTAAGTATAGGTGTAAGTAGCCTCGGGGAACCAACGGTTTCCTGAGCCATATGGCCCATAGGTGTGGCCCAATTAATCTCCTGTTTCCATAGCGTGAGGCATCCTGATGTACAGTAGAGTTAACACCACATGGTCGTGATGCTGCTAGTTTATCACTGGGACTGAGTTCATTTGGGGGATGAACTACTCCTTTAAGGCTCTGCCTTTGTTCCATTCTTGTCAAACAGAGTCATGGTGCTGATATTGGTTCACTGGAAACACTCAGCTACACCAGTAGGTCTCAAATTGGGGTCCAGAGACCCCTTGAGGGGGTTCCAAATGGCCCCTTACAGGTGTGTAATTCTGAGAGTGTCAGTAACACTTTTCTTCTTTCTTTTTTTTTTTTTTTTGCAAATCAGAGTTGTGTTTTTGCTGTACTGTACTTCATGTAAAAGTTATTTTAGTCTGTCTTTTAGTGCTCTATAGAGTACATTGATTCAGCCATTTGTTTTAGGCCAAGGACCGCCCCCCATTTGATTTGATTTATCTCTGAGTGGGACCCCATTCTTTCAGTAAACTCCTCTGTGTTCTTTTAACTCTGAGAGTGTACAAATGGAACCAAATCCATTTGGTTCCTTCACAGGTTGCTTCCTTCACATTTGGTACCCTTGGCCATATTGGTCCATTTGGTTCCATTTGTACACTCTCAAGAGTTACAGACCTGTAAGTTGCCACACAGTATTTAACTAAGGAAATATAAAACATGATTCTTTGCCTTCACCTATACGTGATTATCCAAAAACCACCGCTTGTCTCCATATCCACTTAAAACATACACCATCCACACGACACACGATCCTCAAACAAAGTGTTGTGAGGCAGCAGCAACACCACACAATAACCGAAACATAGAATGTGCTGCACACGTGTTGAACAACACCTGATCCATCTCGCTGCCACGATGGCGCCTTTGGCACCGGAGGTTCTGGCAGTGAGGCGAGAGCGACGACCGAAGCCTCATGTACAACGTGTTCACGCCAAAAACAGCAGATGTGCAAGCTCAGTTGTGAGCTTGCAGATCAGATCTGCTAATTTTGGCACGTGGTAAATCTCTCAAGAATGTGTCTGCCCTAAACATGTAAAGTTGTAATTAATAAACCATAGACTGTAAAAAGTTATGGACAGTGTCACAACACTGGTTTCTACAGACCGCTGGGCCATTAATAGCAACAGCAGGCTCAGCGAGAAACCGGAAGTAGGCTTCATTCTTAACGAACAAAGCTCCCTTGGAATAGAGGGTATGCGCGTGACATCATCATCATACCCGGAAGTTATGCGGGAACGGCTACTGAGTGGCAAAACGGTACTTTCTGGCCTTGACAGCCCATACATCCAAACAGAAAAGTCCTACCTTGCATTAAACAATGTTAACCGATGTTAAACTCACTTTGGAACTGACTTTGCCACTGGATTTGCCATTCACTTTAAGCATGCGCATACCCTCTATTAATACAGAAGCACCCAGGAGGAAGTGGGAGTGAGAAAGGGGAGGAGCCAAACAGAGTCTCTACTCTCTACACCAGGGGTCTTCAACGTTTTCAGGCCAAGGACCCCTTAATTGAGAGAGAGATGAAGCAGGGACCCCCACAACCTGTTCATAGATATAGTTTCATTATTTGACAGCACGATCGTCAGTATATTTTGGATTCATGTTAAAGTGTGTTTTCAGATATTTAACCACTTGAACGATCTGCTATTTTTGGCTAAAGTTCTCAGAATATGGACACTAGGGTTCAAGTGGTTAATATAAGAAAGGGGAAAAACAAGTTCCTATCACACACAGATTTGGAGGACCCCCTGTAGTAACTCTGAGGACCCCCTAGGGGTCCCGGAACCCCTGTTGAAGACCCCTGTTCTACACAAAAAAGAAGGTGGTGCCCCTTTTTTTCTCTTTTTCTTTTTTGTCCAATGGGTTCAGAGATTGGGCACGGGGCAACTATCACGTGACGGAACATAAATCAGGCACGAGAATGGAGGAAGAGGGTCGGGAGAATGCTAGAAGAAACAGAGTGGTGCATGTACACAGTATGGTGGAAGCCCGGTGAGAGATTACGCTCTTTGCAGCTTACGAGGCGATGTGTAGGAACACATTTAAAAATAGGCACGCATTTAAAATGGGCCAGATATAGTAGATAAAGAGGCGCCTCTGCCAGCTAGGGTAATGAGCTCGCAGGCCCCGCTCGTGATATTAAGAGACAACATAGAGACGCTGGCACCCCAGGCATGGTAATTAGACATCGACAAGACTCCGATTATTATTATTATATATCTTTTTTTTTTACATCGATATTTGCTAGGTCAATTGCATCATGCGCTGTACTGTTGTGTGTGTGCATGCACTTTCGTTTTTCCGGGGTATTCCTAGTGGCCATGAGTGTAAAGTTACAGCATGTGTGCTGTTTATGTTTATGCATCAGTTATACATCTGTATAATTACCTTGTTGTCCACATAGGAAGCAAAGGATAAAATACTAATATAGTGTAGCATAGGCACAAACCTTTTATCTCCTTATCTCTATTTCATATATATATATATATATATATATATATATGTGTGTGTGTGTGTGTGTGTGTGTGTGTGTGTGTGTGTGTGTGTGTGTGTGTGTGTGTGTGTGTGTGTGTGTGTGTGTGTGTGTGTGAGAGTGTGTGTGTATATATATTTTTTTTTTTTTTAGTTTTTTTTTTAAAGTTTTTTTAGTTGTTGTTTTTTTTACACTTTGTCCCAGTTGTCAAGAACCGCCAATCCAACCGATATGCTCATATATGGGCAAGACAGACAGATACAAAGATCTCCCTATGGGCATAAAAGGAAAAGGACACAGGCAGACAGATACAGAGAGAGATGTCCGTATTAGGGCACAAAAGGGACAGAGACAGATGGATACTCTGACACAGGTACAAAGGGTATTGCATAACTGCTTCGTGACATGTTGTGAGCTTGTAGATCTGCTAATTTCACTATATTTGAAATAGGATTTAAGCGGTTAATTCATAACTAGAGCAGCTACACAGCCCTCACATCTACGTCACACCACTGATCCGACTGAAATGCCCATATATGGAGATCTCTATATATGTCAGTCCTTGTCCCTTTCATGCCCATATATGGAGTCTGGAGATCTCTATATATGTCAGTTCTTGTCCCTTTTAGGCCCCTAATATGGAGATCCCTGATGTCATAAGTATATGGGAATGCTGATATGCCCGTATATGGAGATCTCTGTATCTGTCAGTCCTGGAGATCCCTGATGTCATCAGTATATGGGCATGCTGATATGCCCATATATGGAGATCTTTGTATCTGTCAGTCCATGTCCCTTTCATACCCATATATGGTCATCTCTGTATCTGTCAGTCCCTTTTATGCCCATAAATTGAGATCCTTGATGTCATCAGTATGTACCAATATAAGGGCATGCTGATACGCCCATATATGGTGATCTACGTATCGGTCAGTGCTTCTACCTTTTAAGCCCATATGGAGATCTCTGTATCTGTCAGTCCCTTGTTTGCCTATATATGGAGATACCTGATGGCATCAGTATATGCCCATATATGGGCATGCACTCTGTTGTGCCCATATATGGAGCTGACTGATTTGTTTGTGCCTGATGCCATGACGACTTGTCTACGTATTGAGGTTAGACAACACACTCACACGGCATAGCTGCATGGTTATGGCTGAGTCATGGTGACATGAGCGTGCCGTCAAGAGGGCCCTTAAGCCAATTTTAATGGAGCCTACTTTTTTTCCCTCCCTAGACGTGGTGGCGTCAAAAGTACAATATTTGTCTTTCAAATGTAGTGGAGTGAAAGTACTCCAGTAAAGTCAGATAGTCTACTACAGGGGTCTTCAACATTTTCAGTCCAAGGACCCCTTAGTTGAGAGAGAGATAAAGCAAGGACCCCCCACAACCTTTTAATAGATTCCATATAAGTTTCATCTTTTACAGCACAATCATCAGTGTATTTTGGAATTGTGTCAATTTGTGTTTTCAGATATTTAACCACTTGAACAGTCAATACTTAAAAAAAACTTGAGCTTTCACTCTGTACTTTGTCTGATCTTTTACCCCCTCTACACCAAAGGGTTCCCCTAGGGTTCAAGTGGTTAATATAGAAAAGGAGATTTTTTTCTTTCTTCTATCACACAAAGATTTGGAGGTCCTCCTGTAGTAACTCCGAGGACCCCCTTAGGGGTCCCGGACCCCCTGATGAAGACCCCTGGTCTACTACTATATATTTGTTTTTGCGCTGCTATCCGCTCCAATATGTGACTGTGGTTTTTCCATGGTATCAAATACTGAATACCCTATCAAATAGTGACGTCATGTACTGTAGGTCTATGACCATCATCATCACAATAGCTCCGCTCTTTTCACACAGGTGTGATTTTTTTAAACTTAATTACAGTACTCAAGTAAATGTACTTTGTCACCGACCACCGCTGTCTATATGCATAAAATACCACCAGTAAGACTCCCTAATCGGGAGATAAGCGACCGTTGGTCGCTTATCTCCACAAATAGGCCAAAAGTTTGTTTTACCAATTATCAAGACATACCGGC
The DNA here is from genome assembly GCF_963921795.1 of Nannobrachium achirus. Taxonomy (NCBI): domain Eukaryota; kingdom Metazoa; phylum Chordata; class Actinopteri; order Myctophiformes; family Myctophidae; genus Nannobrachium; species Nannobrachium achirus. Next base: position 41,910,173 of record NC_137810.1, read on the forward strand.
AGTTGACAGTTTGCCATGGTTACTCATTGAAGTTGAATCTCCATATATGGAGATAACCTACGCATCACACTAAGTCTGACCTCACCAGCCCATATTTGGGCATGAGCAACTTATGTATCCATATATGGAGATATGATGATATCACACAGTCCTCAGCCGATGATGTGGCGTGATGTCATACAATACACAAACGAGCCCTACAGTATAAAGGGGCAATTCTTGCCAGGAAAGAAGCATTTCTTCGACTCAGACCTTATCGCCAGGGTTGGCTTATAGCAGCTGTCGGTAGGACCATATATGGATTCTGTTAGTGTGGATCTCCTAACAGGGCATCATCTGGGATACAATCCCTTTTATGCCCATATATGGAGATCCCTAACATAATCCCTTTCATGCCCATATATGGAGATCCCTAACAGAATCCCTTTTATGCCCATATATGGAGATCCCTAACAGCATCCCTTTTATGCCCATATATGGAGATCACTAACAGCTAACAGAATCCCTTTTATGCCCATATATGGAGATCCCTAACAGAATCCCTTTTATGCCCATATATGGAGATCCCTAACAGAATCCCTTTTATGCCCATATATGGAGATCCCTAACAGAATCCCTTTTATGCCCATATATGGAGATCCCTAACAGAATCCCTTTTATGCCCAGTTGGTTGCTAGGGTAAAAAAACATGGTTGCTATGGTAAACAGTTGGTTGCTAGGGTAAACAGTTGGTTGCTAGGGTAAAACCATGGTTGCTAAGGTGGTTGCTAACGTACACTAACAGACCAGCAACAACAGACTGTTGCCACAGCAACGTACACAAAGGTTTGTGTACACATGTGGTGTGATGTCATACTGAAGATATATGACATCACACCGTACACAAACAAAGGTGTGACGTGTGACGGACGGACGGACGGCCGGTGGAGGTTTTCATAGTAAACTGCTCCCTGACGGTCGCAATGCATGCATGCATGCATCCACTCTGCTCACCACGGTGCATACCATAATGCATGCCTAACATGCACATACTGTAAAACATACAAAGCACATACATTGCCCGAGGCCACATCGCCTCCCTGCACCACAGAGGTCAGCAAACAAACCCAACATCCTGTCAAGTAGTGCTTAAAGACAGGCTACATAATGTCACTCCTGCAGTCCTCAGACACAACATGATGTCTGGGTCAAGTATGGGGTCAGGGAAACAAACACAACATCCAAATGGCCCTATTCTCTCTCCCCCCCCTTCCCCATACATACATTCATTCGATGGCTTTCTGTGCCCAAGCCAGACTTTATCTCTGGAAAGCAGATATCCAGTGAATGCCCCCCCCCCCCCCTTCTCGTTCAGTTGTTTACACAAAGGCTTGAGGAGAATAAGGGAGATGTATTTGCCCTGCGGCTTCTCAAGCTAGCCAGGGTCTGCCTGCGCACTGCTGACAGCATCTATAGCCTCCATGCACTTAGACACACACACACGCACACATGCACAGGCTGCATCCCCATGCTAAAGCCAGCCAGTCAGTCAATAGGCTGATGTTAAAAGGACCATAGCCCCAGTGGTCTGGCATGCTTAACCCAATCACTGTGTACGACTCAACCATGCACTTGACTTCACCGCCAAGATGTTTTCCAAAGCTATACTAGTGGCTTGTTTGATTTACAACAGGGGTTCTCAGCCCGTGGACCGGGGCCCACTGGAGAACACAATAGAACGGACTTTATTTGCCATTTGCACGAATGCATAGGAAATGTTGGAGCTCAGCTCCCAGGGTCAGCATTTAAAAAGACACACAAGACAGAAAGAATATACATCCCACAAGGGCCGTGAGGATACCGCAAGTGGGCATCCCAAATAACTGGCAAAACTATGATTTTATTGATAAAAAAACATTATTATAAGTGATCTTATAATGAGCATGCTCTGAAAATGCACACGGCCCACCCATCTGACCGCTTAACATGGTTTTGGCTGCTATGTTAAAAACCTGGCATAGCTAATGTCGACATGCCATTATTAAAGGACCTACACCATGAATTTTCACTTTTTCTATTTTAAAACCTTTTTTTGGGGTCCCACTGGCACCTTCTATCCTCACAAAGTCCTATTTCTGTACATTGTGTCTTTCTCTGGTTTTGGGAAGACGGAGATGAAAAGCTTTCCACGGGTTCTCAGAACAGTGCTGTTCTGAGAGTTGACGCATGTGACGTCACACGCGTTTCCCGTTTTTTTTTCAGAGTCAAAAAAAAAATTAAAAAAAATAATTAAAAATTAAAAAAAAAAAAATTTCAAAACTTTTTTTTTTTCAAAACATTTTTTTTTTCAAAAAAAATATTTTTTTCAATTTTTTTTTTCCAAAAACTGTCAAAAAGTAAAAAAAAAAGTTTTTTGAAAAAAAAATAAAAAAAACATTTTTTTTCAAAAAACTTTTTTTTTCAAAAAATTTTTTTTTTCAAAAAACTTTTTTTTTCAAAAACTTTTTTTTTCAAAAAACTTTTTAAAAACTTTTTTTTTCAAATCACTTTTTCAAAAACTTTTTTTTTTTCTAAAAACTTATTTTTTTTCAAAAAACTTCTTTTTTTTCTGGAAAAACCCCACTAGATGCACCCCTGAGCAAACAGAGGCCGTTTTGGTATTGCAGCTGGAGAGCCTCATTATAGTAGAGCTAGAACAAACAAAAATAATGGTCAGAGTGTTTGTTGAGGGTTAAAACCTGTCTAAGACTCAATTTTGAGCATATATTTATACAAAAAATATAGTTTTAAAAGCATGGTGTAGGCCCTTTAAGCGATTATTATTATTGTTTCCACAACCTTTCCAAAATAGCGGATTGCACATCTACAAGCTCACAACGCATCACTTTGTGTCATTGCGACCGTAGGTCGCATTTACTACCAAAACCTCCACCGGCTGTCCGTCTGTGAGTGAGTGAGTGAGTCAGTCACACTTTTGCCCTGCTCATATCTCCACAACCGTTGCCCCCATCCATGCCAAATTTTGCACACACACTCCTTACCTGCCAAACTACAACCTCCAAGGACCCCCGGAGCTCCAGGGACCCCCAGGTCCCTGGGGGACCCCCAGGTGTAAAAAAATGTCCCTCCGTGAGTCAGACGTCACACATCACACGTTTGCCCTGTTGCACCCATCCATGCCACATTTTGCACACACACTCCTTACCTGGCAAACTACAACCTCCAAGGACCCCCGGAGCTCCAGGGACCCCCAGGTCCCTCGGGGACCCCCAGGTGTAAAAAATGACCAAATGTGCAAAAATGACCAAATGACCACCCCAACGGGGCTGCTCACGGGGAATTCCTGGGGACCACCCACTCCTGGTGCTCCAGAACGGATGCAAAAGTGGTGGCGCCCCCAGTGGAGGACCCCCTCCACTGCAGCTCACATAAAATACCGTAACTCGGGCTAGGAGCGTCCGGGAGAGCCGGGGCCGGTACCTATTCGTCCGCCAAGGCAACGCGGAGACCCCACCCCTCATTTCTCACATGCCCCTCTTCTAGCGCCACCTTCAGGCCGATTTTTAAAACACATTTTTGGACACTGCTCCTACAGTTTTTGCCCTAAAATCACGCAAATCGCTACACAGTATGTCTACACTCATCCCATCAACATGAATCTGTCCCATATAGCGCCACCTTCAGGCCGATTTTTAAAAACACATTTTTGGACACTGCTCCTACAGATTTTGCCCTAAAATCACGAAAATCACTACACAGCATGTCTACACTCATCTCATCAACATGGATCAGGAAGATTTTGGAAAAACACATTTTTGCCCTATTTGTGGAGATAAATGACCTACGGTCGCTTATCTCCCAATTAGGGAGTCTTACTGGTGTTGTGAGGTTGTACATCTGCTACTTTCAGGTGTGCCTTGAGATTTATTTCTTGCCCATTGTTTGCCAATGGAACAAAAGGTTTGAAAAACCACTGCATTTCAGCATGAAAAACTATTTGCAGACTAGCTTGACATCAATTATCCAACACAATAAGAAGCATTTCAAGGATATTTTTTGGACAAACTTACATTATCGTTCCCTTTTAATGCATTTTGAGAAATAATTGATTTTAAAAGTCTTGCCAAGAACTTTCTCAGGTAAAAATCTTTATGAACTAAAATGCAAACGTCCTCTGACTAATTGCACAATGATGTTGAGGCAAGTTTGGCTCCAATTACTCAGGTACGGTAAGTTCTGTAATGTTAATAATTCATTAATATATAATAGGTTGTGAGGCAAATACATCCTCTACTTTCATGATATAAACTATTTTGCAGAGTGATCTGCACCATCAAACTGTTTTTAAATGTATTTCAAGGACCCCCAGATTGGTAAATAATAAATATAAGGCCATAACCCCCATAACTTCCATTTGCACACTGACAGAGTGTCCATTTGGTTCCTGATTATCAATAGTTTTGCTGGGGACCCCCTGGAACCCCCTCAAGGACCCTTATAGATCCACGGACCCCACTTACAGAACCACTATTGCCATAGAGAACAAGAATGCACTATAGCCATATTTTTTGGGGGGGAGGAATGCCATAATTGACTACACAGCTTTGAGCAAAGCTTCCGATTGACGAATCATACCCCCCTCCCCCCTCCTATCCATCAACAGCGTGACGCGGCTCTGCTTTTTAGTTACAGCGAAGCTGCATAGAATTTGACTGACAGTTCTGCCAATTGCTCCCGCCACTAACGGCCTATTGTGCGCGGCAGAGGAAGATACGTCATGTGTCATTACCTACTGTACATTCTGTCCCGTCTGTCTGTCTGCCTGCGTGTGATTGTGCAGGACTCCATTGAGCACTGATCAAAGTCTATTCTGTGTATGAAGCGTTCACACAGGAGGCCAGGTCCCCATGCATGCAGGCTCCAACACCCACCCACCCACCGGAGAGGATTTGAAACAGACAGTAATGGGTTGACTATAGTGAGGATGAGGTGAGAAGAGGCCCTATGCAAGAACGTGATGTCAGGGCTCCCCCTGTAGGCCAACTGCTGCATTAAAATTCATTGTGCTGATAATAGGGGATGAGACAAACCCAAAGCCCTGTGTTGTCTGTGTCTCTGTCTGTCTTTTACCCTTAGAGAGGCAGCAAGACCTCGGCGCGCCGGCGAGGACCAGGCGGGCCAATCGGCAACCGATAGCGGTCGAAGGCTAGCTGCTCACAAGAGGGAATGTATAAAAGTAACTAGAAAGAGGCTTACGTTTCCCTTGACCTTTTGGAGCTAAATCGAAGGAGAGATACACATTACAGACACCCAGGGCCCGGACAGGGGGGGGCTGCCCAAATGAGCAGAGACTAGTTCTCTTCTCAGGGAGAGAGAGGAGGGGAGGAGAGCGTGTTTGATCCACAGTCTCTGTGAATCTGGCTAAAGCACGGGGGAAAGTTTCCAGGCTTTAGTTTGTACGTGGGATACTGGGAGGGAGATCAGAGGTGTTTCTTTTTTCCTTTTCTTTTTTTGCCTGCATGCTTCAGGCCACAGATGTCCATCCTAGTGAGAAGTGATGATCTCTGGCCCTCTCACGCCCCCCAACTGCCTTCCATTAGTAGCTGTGCGGCACGTCGTGTTAAATAAATACTGCAGCCCGCCAGACATTTTAGTAGAAAGAGCCAGTTATAGACATACACAGGAGGATGATGAAGATTGTGAGAGTGCGATAAAGAAAGATAGCCTATAACATAATACTTGTTGCCCGGAATTTTACCATCTGTCTTCTGTCAAAACGAATACTTTGCATTCAGTTTCTGGTGAACGTGATTTCAGTGCGAGGGTTTTATGATGAAGATGCTAAGAATGTGATAAAGGTATAACATCGTCGTTGTCGAGCAGAAACCTTGTATCTCCAAGTTTTCAAATTTGTACGCTTTCGTAAAGTAAAGCCCTGCTTCATCATACAAGGCGGTCGCACAAAAGTAGTGAAAACAGCTGATCTACAAGCACACAACGCCTCGCATCGGCTGTTTTCACTATTTAAAACATTTTTAAAATGATAAATGCAAAACGAACGGTTTTGGACATACAGGGTTTTCACCCGACACCGACGACATAATAGTTGTTGCCCGCAAATTTACCATCTGTCAAAATGAATACCTTCATTCCATTTCTGAGAGTGCGATTCCATTGCGATAGTGGAATGTGTTGCCTATTAGAGAGATTGCAAAAAATAAAAAATAAAAGTTGCAAAACAAGTAGAAAAAGACATTGTGTCTGCTTTGTGTGAATGGAAGACTGGAGGAGGCCCGTGGCCAAAGCCCTTGTAAAAAGATGGGTGGAATTCGAACCACATGTCGGATATCCAAAGCTTTTGTGCTTTTATTAATCTTGAATGGAACCTCAGCCTGGGATCTTTAGTTCCTCCTCTCCAACAACGTAAGGTCAGGAGGTTAGGCAGGTTGCCATTAAAGCCTCCTTCCTTTATCCCCTTCGCCAGGCATCCCCCTCCCCTCCCCTCCCACCCCCACACCTATGGATGCAGAGCCCTTGGATCCAGGCTTTGTGCTTTGCTTCATCACCTTCATGTCTCTGAGACTCTCGAGACTTTATCGTGGCTCAAGTAACAAGCCCAAGGGAGAGAGAGGCATTTTTCAAAAAACCCCACTCAGGTGTGTGTGCTCACCAGGTTCTAGCAGAATCACAAAGAAGAGACAAACACTAAAAGGCCCCAAAAAATTGCTTTTTTTGTACTTTGCCGCCAGCGCCTTAGAATTAAGCTTAGCAAAGCATCAGCGTTCGCCCGAGTGGTAATTCTGATGACTCAGTGGCGAAACTATGCATCTTGATGAGTGTCATTGTGACTTGGAAATTAGGTCACGGACCCGTGAGCCAAACTACTTTCCAGAGCCGCAGCAGCTGTACGGTCGTTGCCAAAAGACTTCTTACCTCCAGTAGTTCTAATTTGTCACAAATGTTGGCAGTGAAGGAAAAAAAAAGAACACGCCTAAAAGAAGAAAATGAGAAATCCCTGAAAGAAAAGAACAAAGATCCAAGAGTCCGGAGGATTTAGAGCATTGGTTCTCAAAGTGGGGCCCGGGGACCCCTACAGCTAAAGCAAGGGTAAAGTATTTGACACTTTGGCTATTCAGATGAACACATGCAAAATCTGATTTCTTTTTACTGTATACTGTAGATGGTTTCTTCAGGCATTTCAGGCTATTCAAAAATAGCAGATATAGAAGCTCGAGCTTGTAGATCTGCTATGTTTTGAAAAATCTTGAAAATGTGTGCAAATCTTAGATTTTTTCCTGTATATTATTTTAATCGAAAATGTTTACGCAAATCTTTGCTTCTGGGGAGGAGAGAGAGAGAGAGAGAGAGAGAGAGAGAGAGAGAGAGAGAGAGAGAGAGAGAGAGAGAGAGAGAGAGAGAGAGAGAGAGAGAGACTAGTGGCAGTGGCACATGCATGGAGAGAGGGACGAGCGAGGTCTGAGAACACAGGAAGAACAGGCCCTGCCAGTCAAAGTCCCTGATGAGCAGCGAAATATTCCGTTCGCATCGATGAGATCTCAGTTACGCAGGGTTGCCTTTCAGAAGACAAGCCCGGGCCCCGCTGTGCTGCTGGGCTGACAGGTCGGCGTTGACGCCCCCCTCCCCCCCACCATGCAAATGAGCTGAATTGTTGTGGAATTCCTGAGGACCAGGGACGTGCAGAGAATGTTAGAGAGGCAGGGGCTGAAATTTAAAAAATGGCCTTTTGGTGGAAATATCGAAAATAGACGATCTCCAAGCTCAGAACGCGACGCGTTGTGAGCACCTGCTCACAACGCGTTGCGACACGTTGTGAGCTTGGAGGTCGGCTATTCTCGGTGCGTGATACCACACTGAACTAAGCATAATCAACAGAAAGGACAATTCTTTCAACATGAGACGCTGTGTTCAAGTTCAGGAGAATTTGGACAAGGCAATTCTCTTGAACGCTGCATGGAAAGAGGGTATTTGCATTTCTTTCACCATAGTAAAAAACTGCATTCATGGTCTGGAGAGGGCACTTTTTACAGACGGATAAAAGGGCAGGGGCTCAAGCCCCCTTTGATGTCTATGTGTGCACGTGCCTGCTGAGGACTCTTCGGTGACAGCAACATAAAAAGATGCACACGACGGGGGGAAAATACAAAACGGGACGGTAAATGAGTAGTGGAGTAGTAAATGATGAAACATGTTCTAGCCCCCTCTCCATGCAAAGTATGAAAGATTATTTATTAACTGGGACGTTGACATTTTTCAGCCACATGCCTTCGTCACAGGGCTTTTTGGTGGCATTGCATGATTTGACTTGCATGAAGTAGAGAGTGCATTTTTCCTCATTTTCCTGTTTCATAGACTGATCAACTGGAGAAAAAAGAATTGTGCAGACATACAGTCCAGAAAGACACAGTAAAGAGTCAACTGATAAACCAAATACCACAATCTGTCATCAATACCAGCACTTTCTGTTGGATTTTATAAACCAATAATTCACCGTTTGTCAGCCTTCCGATTGGTCCCTGAGACTCCGTGACTGGCCAACCAGAAAAAAACATTCACTTTTTGCTATCGGGGGTGGAGTTTGTGCAGTGGAGAATGTTGCTTCAGGCTTTCAACAACTGTCCGCTCTGCGCGACACGGCGTTCGTCCAGTACGGCCGCGGGCGGTGATAGCGATCTCGCTCATCATAATGAATAAGCTTCAACAAACTAGTTCACATGGACCTTATCAATGGTCTAAGAGTTACGATTGGGTACATATATTTTAAATGGGCAGAATTACGAAAAGCCAGCCTATTATGTGAGGAGAACTATAATCTGGCTCTCCTCTTCCTACCCAAGATGCAATGCGCTTTCTCTTTCTATTTCTATTCTCTCTCTGATCCAGAGGATTAAACTAATTAAAACATATATTTTCGGGGGAAAACTACTGTTTTGCTATGTAATTACTGTACCTTTTTCTTCCCTTTTTATTAATATCACGTAGATGTGGTTTTTTTGGTACTTTATATAGCTGTAATGAGGCTATGAAAAAATAAAGAAATCCCATCCACTTCCACTATAAAAGAATCTGCAATGGATGATTCTGTCCCACTGGGATTAAACAAATTAAAACATGTATTGTCGGGGAAACCCCCTGTTTTGCAATGTAACTACTGTACCTTTGTCTTCCCTTTTTATTAATTAACCTAGATGTTTTTCCTTTGGTACTTTATATAGCTGTAATGAGGCTATGAAAAAATAAAAAAAATCCCATTCACTGCCACTATAAAAACAATCTGCCCAGGGTCAAATGTCCCACCATAGTAACAGGGCAGAATGGGGCGGGATTTGCAAAAGCCTGAATTAATCATCTTTAGGCCCGTTGTGACGTTGACCTAGAAGTTTTAAGTTAATTTGCAAAACAGTAGCAAAACAACAGTACACAGACGGACGGTATAAACAAGCCCTTTGCTGACTAAGATGAGCCAATATCCGAGCACCTGTCCCAGTCCCGCAGTACGTCCCTCCCCGAATCTGGGAAGCGAAAAGATTTGGGGAATGGGTACGCGGTGTTACATCAATATTTGGGATGAGGCGTAGAAGAGAAGAGCTGTGTATGAGGGGGGAAGTGAATTTATTGCCCTTATGCTTCATCACTGGGCCTGCTGTGGTGCTGACTGTAAATCTGCAGATTGATCAAGCTGCGGCGTGGAGAGCGCTTCCCGAGCCTTATCTCTCCGAGCCCGGAGCTCAGCAAAGCTGGAGACTTACTGTCGGTGTGTGAGTGATGGTGGTGCCTATCTGGCAGAGGACCCAGCCCTTCCACTCACACACATGCACAGATTGCACACGCACACGCACATGCACACACACACACACACACACACACACACACACACACACACACACACACACACACACACACACACACACACACACACACACACACACACACACACACACACACACACACACACACACACACACACACACACACAGAAAACGGTGCACACGCAGCTGTAGTGAAATGCACGCATCTGCACGCACCCGCTTTATCGTTGCTGTTGGACAGAAAGCTCTTATCTCGTGCATGTTTTATCTTTTTGAGTTTTATTAATGAATTAACGTTGTTAATTAATGCCCTACTTGATCACACTAGCACCGCTCAAAAGTAGCAGATCCGCACGTGGAAGATCTTCTGCTTTTGATGCTTCTGAATTTGAATCCTGAAAAAGTAATAGTTTGGACATATGAGGTTTCTACCCGACAGAGATGATATACAGTAGTACAGTACTTGCACACAGACAGACAGACACTGCTGAATGAATACACACCCACAACTCGCACAGCAACAACCAACACTTCGTCCTTTGCAAATCTCTCTCTCTCTCTCTCTCTCTCTCTCTCTCTCCCTCTCTCCCTCTCTCTCTCTCCCTCTCTCCCTCTCTCTCTCTCTCTCTCTCTCTCTCTTCCCCCCTGCAGCAAAACAACAAAACACTTCTAACTTCGCCGGGGTAAACAATGACCTCATCATCCCCGGGTCCGATCCATACCTTCCTGTCAGCCCCAACATCCACACCTGCCAACAAGCTAGTGTTGGAGAGGCAGCAACAGTGTGTGTGTGTGTGTGTGTGTGTGTGTGTGTGTGTGTGTGTGTGTGTGTGTGTGTGTGTGTGTGTGTGTGTGTGTGTGTGTGTGTGTGTGTGTGTGTGTATGGTTTTGCCTTCATCGTTCGGCCCAGTAGGACCTGAAGGCTAAAGAGACAAACAACCTGCCCTGCCTCCTTGCCTGCCTGCCTGCCGGGGGGAGAGAAGCGCTCTTATTAATAGCAGCTTTCGCCTTCGGTCTCGCAACAAAGGCACTGATCCCCACATGTCTGATGCTTGGGTGGGAGGTGAGGGGGTGGGGTTGGGGAATCACAGCCGCTTGTTGCTGAAGGGGGGGGGGGTAAAATAAAAGCATCTGCAGCTAGCAGGCTATAACCTCAAGGATACTGTATGCTACTATAGCTGCTGCTATACACCTTCCTCTGTGTCTCGCTCTCCCTGCGTTCCTGGCTTAAGTTGCCGGGCCGCGATGGAGCAGCATTTGAAGTACAGCAGTTTTCTTGGATCGTTTTGCCGGCAACCCATAATAAGTAACCATAATAGAAAAAAAAAAGGTTTGCGAAAGCAGATTTCTCTGTGGAATTGATTGATTGGTTGAATACTTTATTACAGTGTTTCTCAAATGGGGGTACGCGTACCCCTAGGGGTACGCGGAGGTACTGCAGGGGGTACTCAGAAAATGCCCTCAAAAAGGAAAACTAGTATAAATCATGCTTGTTCATAGTTAAAGAATCAACTACAATTGAATTATTAGGGCAAAAAACATTTACTTTTATGTTTAATGAAGACACATGATATGAGCCTGAGTTGTTAAGCCAATGTACATAGTACCAGGCAACTGGGATGTGTTTTAAAGTTGTTTGGAAGTTATTGACGTGAAAACCTGACAGAAATGTTAGGACCACAGTGTTGAAAATGAAAAAGGAGGCACCGTTTGAAACTCTCTCACCCCATTTCTTATTTGTTATTTTATATTCTTGAAATGGGGGGTTCATATACCACTATTTATTTATATTTTAATTGCAGTTTTATAAGCAAAATGTTGTTGTCGGGTAAAGGGGGTACTTGGATTCAGAAATCATGGAATGGGGGTACTCAAGCCAAAAAAGATTGAGAAACACTGCTTTATTAGATAGAAATGTAAACAGCACGACGTACTGTACGGGCAGACTTTAGGAATAAAAAGGATCTGGGGACTTGTTTCCATTGTGATCCAATGTATTCAATTCAACAGCATAAATAATTAACATAATAATATGTTATCAACAAATACAAACACTGTGTGTACAAAAGAGAAAAAAAGGAAAACAGCGGGAGTGAATGGCACCTCCTTTCTATGGGAATATGCATTTACCTCCCCTTGTGGTCTGCTGATAGATTTTATCTTTTTTTTCCAGGCCAATTTTTAAAGAAACCAGTGATTGAGACATTTTAATGGATGGTGACCGGGCATTCCTCCTTTTGGTGGAGTAATAGAATGAGAACTACTACATGACAGTTTGTTTTATTTGCAAAGGTGGTGGTGGGGTGAATGTGCAAGCAAACAAGCGTGAGCGGCATTTATAAGCAATGAGCATGGTCATTTACATATCCCTCCTTCAAGGAAAATAGTTTTTTAATCGTCCAACAACGTGGTGCAGAGAGGAGAGCAACCTCAGAATATAGTAATTGACCTGACCCGCAGCCCTGCCACCACACTAGTGAATTCCTAGAATACAAATATGACGCCCATGTGGGGAAGCCTCATTCCCTCCTCCTAAACATCTCTTTTTTGTGATATGCAGTCTTTATCTGCTTTTTCAATTAACGCCAGATTAAGCCATGCACTAATCATTTTTACGGATCTTAATTCATTTTGTAATTTTGTTTTCTCCTATCATGCAGCAGAGATCTTCTCCAAGGGGGGAAACAAGTGGCTTCACTGCTGTAAAAAGGGGAACTCCAGACTGCAGTCTGTCTGACATAATGCTGCTGTTTTATGGTCAGTTTCTCCATTAGCCAAACCTTCCCTCCGGACACATGACAAAGTGTTGAATACTGCAATTGAGGAGCTCATTATGCTATTACAATGCAATGTCAACAGGCAATGGAAATGTAGAGAACAGGATGCTCAGGTTGTGCTGTGGTAAAGTACCTGCCCACCACCGTGGAGGACCCGCTGGCTGGCAGGCTGACCTCTGACATCAAGCTCATATCACCATAACTCAGCCATAACCATATAAGGATTTTCCAATGCAGGTGCACCCAAATATGGAGTTTGTTGTCTAACCACATGGCATCAGGCACAAACAAATCACTCAGCTCCATATTTATGGGCACAAACGGGGGCATGGCCATAACTGGGCATATACTGATGACATCATGGATCTCCATATACAGTATGGGCATGAAAGGGACAAAGACTGGCAGATAGAGATCTCCATACATGGGCATATCAACATGCCCATATATGGGCATATACTGATGACATCAGAGATCTCCATATATGGGCATAAAATGTACAAGGACTGACACATACCGGCATATCAACATGCCCATATATATGGACATATACTAATGACATCAGAGATCTCCATATATGGGCTTAAAATGGACAAGGACTGACAGATACAGGCATATCAACATGCCCATATATGGGCATATACTGATGACATCAGAGATCTCCATAATGGGCATAAAATGGACAAGGACTGACGGATACAGAGATCTCCATATATGGGCATAAAAGGGACAAGGACTGACGGATACAGAGATCTCCATATATGGGCATACAGGGGACAAATCTACTGTAGATGTGAGGGCTGTGTAGCAGTGGCCCGGACCTCTAGTAGACTAAATTGGGGAGGAAAAAGGTTTAAAAAGCGTAAAAGTTTGAAAAATAAATGTAGAGAAAATTACATTCAAAATTTGCTCAGAAACCAAACGTTAGGTGTGAGCATTCATAACCCCCTCCACTCTGCCCACTCCAGTCCAGCCAGGAGTTGGGCAGTTACGCACGGTTGTCGCAGCGTAACATGCAAGTCTTTTGTCAATGGGGAAATAACAGCCAAATCAGTATCTGTTTATGGACATCCACTGTGGTCGTCTGCAGTGTCCTCTCCAAATCAGCATGGCCCTAAAGGGCACCCCCACCGCCTTTCATGTGGTCCGACCCAACGATGACCATAACTCTTTCCAGATGTTCCTCATGCAGAGATGGGAGAAGGAGTTGCGCACGGGGCAAAGAAGGGAGAGTGAAGAAGGAAGGTGACACACCGAGAAAGGGAGAGGATGAGCTCACTTTTCATTGGCGTTGGCTATAAATAAAGAACACATGGTGGCTATCTGTTTGATTCCCTCTCTCTCACTCCATCCGCATAGTCGTAAATCAGAGCAAACCTCTGTCTAGCACAGATTAGGGATGGGACGATAAGCGATATTATCGTTTATCGTGATAAAAAAACACTCACAATAATCGTATCGTGGAGATATAATTTATCGCGGTATCGTCCTCCGTCATGCACTGGGATCAATTCACCTTTTATCTGCCGAGCTGCATATCCGGTACCACTTAAACCCTAATTGGTAAAAGGTACTTATAATATATGTACTTGATAGTCTTTTTTTTCACTGTCTATCAAATGGCTTTGCCAAAAAAAATGCCGATCAACAAGCTCACAACGCGTCGCAACAAGGTTGTGAGCTTGTATATCGGCAATTTTTTTGGCAAAATGTTCCGCCCCCATGATAATGGATGTTGGTGATATTTTGATTATCGCGCTAATATCGCAAATCACGATTTCTTTGGTCACAATAATCGTGATATGAAATGTTCACATCGTCCCATCCCTAGCACAGATACATGTATGTCCTTAGCAGACAGGGAAATGGAGGGAGATGGGCTGGGGAGAGAGCGAGAAAGCCCAGGCCCCGGGTTTTCTTTTCTCTGATGGATGGGATATTTCGCCATGTACACTGTTCTTCCATCTACTCTAAAAGGTGACCTGCCGGGGTGCTCTGCAGACTCCTACACTTCGTGTTTCTCGCCAGATATTTCCTCTGCTACCCCTGGAGCACATTTCCTGGACTAGAGCAACAAGAAGAGACATCAGGGGCGTCACGCCAAACTCTGGGCCCTGGGTACAAGGATTCACTGCGGGGCCCCCATGAATGTTCTTCATGGGGGGGGGGGGGGGGGGTTAACCCATTTAGACTATTTGAAAAATAGCAGATAAACAAGCTCA
>NC_137810.1:41925177-41940177 GCF_963921795.1 Nannobrachium achirus
ACTCTGGGCCCTGGGTACAAGGATTCACTGCGGGCCCCCAATGAATGTTCTTCATAGGGGGAGGGGGTTTAACCCATTTAGACTGGGAACGCATTATTATGCGTTATTTTTGTGCTATAACTATTGAAAAATAGCAGATATACAAGCTCACGGTGCGGTACCGAGTGCCGCACTGCGAGCTTGTACTGCTATTTTGAAAAATCGTGAACATCTGTGCAAGTCTTTGAATGTTTCAAATCCTTCAAGTTTTTTTTCCCATCTCAAAACATTTAGTTCCAGGGTCCCCCCCCCCCCCCCAGACCCCCCCCCCCCCCCCCCCCCCCCCCCCCCAAAGCAAAATTTGAGTTACGAATGTTCCGCTTAAAAAAATGCATATATTTTTGTACACATTTTCACGACTTTTCAAAATAGCAGATCTAGCTCGCAGTGCGGCACCGTGAGCTTGTATATCTGCTATTTTTCAATAGTTAAATAATTAAGGCCCCTCCACATTGGGCCCTAGTAACTCAGTCCCACTTTCCCTCCCCCCCTTGTGACGCCCCTGCAGGAGACATTATGCAGAAACAGGCCCGTGTGGTATTATGGTCTGGAGATGTCAGACACTGGATCATCATTGAGATGGATGCGTGTATCTTCTGCATGTACTCGGGGTGCTGCGCAACCCTTTTTAACTTTCCCATGCAAGAACACCCCCACAGGGCTTAAGATGCTCGGAGGTCTCTTTGTCCGACAACTATGTCATTTTGAGATCTCCGACGAAGAAAAGGGGGGCTTTCTCGGCCGCGAATGGGAGCTAGGCGTGTGAGAATGAAGCGTGACAAAGTCCAGGACACGTCAAGAGCAGAAACTATAGAGGGATTTTCGCTTGGCGTTTGTTTGGGTTGACGTGTTCCCTCTGATCCCTGCTGACACAGAGGGAGACCAATGCCATAATGAACTCAACATATAGATCACAACAGTTTTTTTTTTTCTTTCAACATCCATTTCTTTGCCTTCCCGTCTGTCTGTCGGTCCGTGTCTCACTCTCCATATCGTCGTTGTCGGGTGAAAACCTTGCATGTCCAAAACCGTTCGTTTTGCATTTATCATTTTAAAAAATGATTTAAGCTTGTCAAAACAGCCGATCTACAAGTATGTATGCTTGTAGATCTGCTGTTTTCACTACCTTTGTGCGACGGCCTTGTATGATGAAGCAGGCCTTTACTTTGCGAAAAAAAAACATACACATTTGAAACTTGTAGATACGAGGTTTTCTGCCCGACAGTGACGATATTCTATTTTCAGTCCCAACGGTCCTGTGACTCATTTGTCAAACAAGACACTGTTACCAATAAACCGCCCCGTTGGCACGACATGTGAGAGTTAAAAACGAAGGCAGGGGAGATAGAAAAATAAACAGAAGTTGGGTCGAGGGTAAATATTATGACTGATGGCTTTCCGGGGTGTGTGTGTGCCTGCCTGCATGGATCGGCACCCAACCCGCATTCAGGCTGAGGTTAAGACTAAGAGCATTCAAGGACCTATCATTTTGTCCTATATACCACACTGCTTAGCGCTACCATTTCAGTGACTTATCGTGAGAGTCTGGGTTGCGTGTGTGTGTGTGTGTGTGTGTGTGTGTGTGTGTGTGTGTGTGTGTGTGTGTGTGTGCGTGCGTGCGTGTGCGTGTGCGTGCGTGCGTGCAGGTCCTTTTACCGCACCTTCACATGGAAACAATGGCGCACCCAGCAGATGGTTGACATACCAAAGAGAGCGAAAGAGAGAGAGGGGGTTAGAGTAGAATATCTGTAAGCTTGAGAAAGGGACCAAGACCGAGAGAGGAGAGAGAGAGAGAGAGAGAGAGAGAGAGAGAGAGAGAGAGAAGGAGAGAGAGAGCAAGCCCAGGGTTTAGTAATGAACTTGTTCTCACAGGTTCTTACCGTTCTGAGAGTTATTGTTCAACAAGAAAATTGCATTCTGCCGAGGAGGACAATGGAGGCGTGCAGAGGGTAGACGATCCCTCACACTACCATTGGAATTACAGATCCACTAGAGTTAGGACATGCAATGCAAGCATCGGTGTGTTAGTTCGTAGTGTTGTCCAGCATTGCCATGTCTGCTTATTGTAAGCGACTTTGGGCTTGTTTTTCTGTAAAGTTGCTCGTAAATATATTGCATTTTTTATTTATCTATTTATTTTTGCTCATTTCTAAAGTGTAGTTGCTTATTTGGTCTTGATGTCTAATGCCGCAGTGGTTCTCAAACAATAGCGACTTTAAGCAACGCTACGGCAACGGCAGATGACAACGGTAATCGCCTGGCGTCCTGAAAATCATCAAGCTTAAAGTTGCTATTTTCATGTCAAGGAAACACCCCGAATGTATATGTAATTGCCCGCGTATCCCCATCTGAAAACATTTTATGCAAGATTTGTGTCACATTTTTCCCAAGGATCTTCTTAAAATTACCCCGACGTAGAGCTTGTCGATCGGGTACTTTCAAATAGCCGATGAGTATATAGGTTTAAAGTGCTTCTTTTAGTCGCTAGCTGCTTCTTTTGGGCTTGTTTTCATAGACCTGATTGCTTATTCCTCTTGCAAAATCTGGCAACACTGTTGTTGTCAGCGTCCTGCTTCTGTGGGAGACTTTATTTCTTACGTACAGTAGGCCTACTTCTCACACCATTTGTATTCGCCCTGACATAGAGGTTACACCACAGCTCTGTAAATGTCACTAACTACAGTGGTTACTGCTGCATTAGAGCCAGTGGCATTGTGATGTTAAATCCCCCTGTACAATATATCGCTGTTGTTGGGCAGAAACCTCTTATCTCCACATTCTAACTTTTTGTTTTGTCCTATTAAAGCCCTACTTGATCATATATTCATACTACAGCGTCACACAAAAGCATATCCAAATCAGCAGATCTACAAGCTCGGAACGTCACGCGAAGCAACACGTTTCGAGCTTGTCAAACTGCTACTTTTGCTGTGTTTGCATTTGAATCCTGAAAAGTAACAGTTTTGGACATATAAGGTTTCCAACCGACAGAGACGATACTATGTTTTCCTGCTCTGGCTCTGTGAGTCATGCTCAACAAAAGAAATGGGAATTGCACAAGCGTCTGCTGTATGCAGACAAGAAGATACCATTTAAAAAAAATGAATTGGAAGAAAAGAGGAAATTGAAATAGCATCGTTGCTTCTCAAGGAAGTTAGAGATTAAGAGAGTTTACCTTAGTAGTAAGGGATAACACGGCATTATAAAGCCAGATAATGGTATTCTTCTTTTCATGTATTAATAGAGTTACACAGATACTGTCACACCTATTCGTGAGGTGGAACTATGCCTAAGAGCTTACTGTATATACCTAGCAATGTTGGCTGCCATTGTTACCATATTAAACCCGACAAAAGTTATTTCAAGTAATAATCCAAGTGCCTGCTAAAACAGGACAGCCAAACAAAACATTATTTGTTATTTTTAAATGGCATCATTTACCTGCCAGAAGGCAGTGACACTGGACGGCATGGGGCGCCAGTATACACGTAATGAAAGATCAACTTGACGCTAAGCCCTCAAGGTCTATATAATTGGTGTCTGGAGAACATTTGTGTGGCGATAAATTGCCACGCTTGACTCGTTTAAAGAATTTCCAATATATTTTGGATTATAGAGGTGACGTTCAGACTGAGGTGTCGAGGGCAAAATAAAAACAATCAAACATTCAAATCCCTGTGTGAAACAAAAGACCTCAGATGAGGACGAGCCAAAACAAGCCACACGAAATCCAAATGAACCCCCCGTCCGTCCGTCAAAACAGGTATGACTGTATGTTGTGCTTTCGTAGCTCTCATCATCACGTAAAGTGACATGTCTGTCAGAGTTAAGCCCACTGGAATATGTAGGTGTGGACTGTGTGAGTGACAGGCCTGTAAATGGCTCATTTATGCTCTGTCGCACCACAGTGTCGCGCCGCAAAAAAATAGCAGACCTGTCAGCTCACAGCGTGCAGCGGGTGCTACACATTGTGAGCTTGTAGGTCAGCTATTTTTGACATGTGACAACATAGGTAGGTTATGAGAAAAGGGGCCCCTGGCACACACTTAGAGGCCCCTACACTCTCCCGGCAGGTACACTTAACTGACTTGCAGTCACAACAGCTATGTTGAACTGCAAGAGGATCTCCTGTTCATGGCCGTTCAAAGTATTTTCTTTCACAGGGAGGTCTGTGTGTAAGTTAGGGTCCATAGAAAACAGGTCGTTTTGACCAAACTCGTGATATTGGAAAAGAAGCTGAGATATATCCTTTTTTCTGCAGCTAGAATGAATACAAGTGAATGGCCTAACGGAGTTGCCGGAAGTGTCTTCACAAGGCATCATGGGAAATTGAGTTTTTTCTTATCCCTGCTTCTTGGTCATTCTGAATTCAATACATTGCATTTCCTTTTGGGGGCAAATGTAGACTGTTCCGATATATGCTTGATATTTATGTTTGATAATGATAATGTCTGTTAACAGTATTAACACCATCCACTTTAAAAGGAAAATTTGTAAAAATTGAAGCAGATCAACACACTTACGACATGCCACGAACTCACAATGAAACGTGTCGTGAGCTTGTAGATCACAGTCTTCTGTATTTTTCATACACAGAAGCATACGTACTGTAGGGTCTCTAAATGGTATAAGTCAGTGGTTCTCAACCTGTGGATGGGGACCCCCATAAGGGTCCCCAAATTATTTTGTGGGGTCCCTAGATGTTTAGCTACAGTATATGGTAACATTGTTTTCTCACCCAACAGTAAACAGACCAACATACAGTATAAGTGTATCTGAAGTGAAAATTGAAGGACTTTAAAGACCTTTTAAGTACCTCTGGTCAAACATTGGTCAAATTGTCAAATTAGAGGCAGAAATTGTGAAAATAGCAGATCTACATGCGCACAACGCCTCGCAACGCAGCTATTTTCACAATGGAATAGATAGTCAGAATAAATAGTCAAACTAAATGTAATGCCAACTCCTACAATTCCAAGTGCTTGTGCAGGGTGGGGAGTGCCCAGTTCAAATATGATTGTTTTGGGGGTCGCGGCAGGAAAGGGTTGAGAACCACTGGTATAAGTAAATGCAATGAGAACAGTGTCCACAGCTGAAGCAATGTGTCTGCCTTCACTCTCCTGCAGCCTGGGGTAATGTAATGGTGGTATCTCTAAGCAGAGAGGTGGAGGTATTGATGCATTGTCGCCCCCAGCCGAGAGACTGCAGCTAAATCACAATATTGACTCCAATGTCTCCTTCCATCTGTAATGCTGACACCGCCTTATAACCTCTGCGGCTTACAAAGGAAAGCATCAACTGTGGTTTTAGAGGATGTGGCGCGTTGTATTCCGTTAATGCAGACTGCATGTATAGCGTAGGGAGTCGTTCGTGAAGCAACAAGTTCCTACTGTATACAGTACAGTAGTGTGTTTGCAGGTCAGCCGTGCCGCGTCCTCTTTCTGTTTAAAGGAGTAGTTCACCCCCAAAAATGACTTTTTTTCTATTGATTACTCATGCCATGGAGAGTAGAGTTCAATAATATGTTTTGGTTTTTGTCACATTCCTAAGACAACAATTTGATTCGAGTAAATTTACCCCCATTGATTCCGGATGGGGACCCGTTTCTAAACGGGTCCCCATCCGGAACGAATGGGGGTAAATTTATTGTTATCACATTTTGGGGGTGAACTACTCCTTTAATGCTGAAAGAAAACATGCGTGTGAGTGTCAGCAAGGTACTGCTCAGTATCAGCTATTATTGGAAGCCGCTCAATTTGGAGGAGGCGTTGTTTCCTTTATCAATGATTGTTGTCTGCTGTGTCTGACAAGTACAGTACTGTAACTGTACTGTATTTAACAATGTTCTGCCGTCTAGGCACTTTGCAACTGGCTGTTTTCCTATTGTCTGACAGCACCGGCATTGTTTATGTCCTTTGTACCAGGCATTCTTGTGTGCTTCTGTTTATGTGGACATGAATAAATATGTCAAATGTGTGAATGCAAGAACTTTGAATCTCGTGGCAGGCGTTCATTTTCGCCTCCACGTCCATGTCGAAGGTATTCCGCCGATTTCCTGCCCTTGCCAGATGGCTTTGCATCTGCCCTCCCTTCCCCGCTATAGCTCCCTCTTTCCTGTCTCTCCTTTTGCTCCCTTTCTGACTCCCCAGCACCTCCCCTCAGCTGCCTCATCTCCTCTGCTCTCCTCTCCTCTCCATCCCTGCACTATTTCAAACGTCACTTTGTTTGATACAGCATAACGAAGGTTGCGGGGAAGAGGGCTGAGGAGGGAGGGGAGGCGCAGACAGAGATCTGGCCTTTGCGAGACATTTTTGCTTCATCATAGCATTTTTTTCTTTTAATTTTTTTTCTCTTTTTGTTTAATCCAAAACCTCTCCTCTGATGAAAATGTAGCCAGACTCCCCCATGTCGTCTCTGTCAGGGGGAAACCTCACGTCCAAAACTGTTACTTTTCAGGATTCAAACAAACAAAAAAAACAAAAACAAAAAAAAACAAAAGCAGCAGATCTACAAGTTCAAAACACGTCGCTTCGTGTCATGTTTCCAGTTGTATATCTGCTACGTTTGATGCTTATGTGCAGCGCTGTAGTGTGATCAAGTAGGGCCGTTGATTTACAAAAGAACACAGAAAGTTATGGAGATGGGAGGTTTCTGCTTCGACAGCGACGATATCCATTCTCTATACTTGGGGCACTTTGCCAACTCCATTCCAATAAGTAGTTCATAGGGGCCAGAAGCCAGTGGTACAGCCCATGGGAACGTTTTGCAGAGGCTCAACGTTTTACAGTTAGAGGAATAAACCGTGAAGCGGTCCATGGAAACTGCTTTGGATGTGACCATAACTAGTATCGGAATAAAAAGAAAACGCCTGGCTTGTTTGGGGCTGCTGCCGGTGTCTGTTTCGTCTCAGCACTGACTGGCAGCGTTGCCAGGTTTTGGTAGAGAAATAAGCAACCGGGTCTATGAAAACAAGCCCCAAAAGAACCATGATGTTTACCACTTGAAGCCATTAGTCTCGTGCAAAGCCAGACAACTATTCCACAACCTCTGATATAGAATTGTGGGAGGCAACAGCCAGGGTCGCGAGACTATATGAACCCCTTCGACTAATTGAAAATATAAATGTAATGTTCTGAATATTTATATAAAAAGAATCTTGTACAGTATGTGGGTCGCCGTCACAAAATATTTTTAGATGGGGTCTGCAAGCCAAATACATATTCATTTGGATCTTTCCTTGAAATGAAAATATTTTAAATAAGCAACTCCACTTAGAAACCCTTGACTACCCAGATCTACAAGCAAATTTACAGAAAAAACAAGACCCAAAGCCGCTTATAATAAGCAGGCATGGCAAAACTGCTGTTGACTGCCGGTGGTGACGAGCTGAAGCCACGTGCGGTTTTGCAGTTCTGTGCTGTCCGTAAATTAAATCCTTCCACTTCTCTCTGGAAAGCCATTCATCATTTACCTAATTGAGTCACGGGCCGGTAATTAGCAGTGATTGGGAGCACGATGGTTAGCGATTGCTTTTGATCCGGTATATACCCTTCAAAGGTATAGCCTCGTCACAAAACTGCTACAGGAGCACATCAGCAACCCCTAGTGTCGAGACTCCAAAATACTGATTCACGTTTGATGATCAAAGACTAGCACCTGTGTCTTTGATGTGTCCGACATCGTTTTGTTCTCCGCAGACAACGTTATTCCCTGTACCCAGCATGACCGCGTGAAGGTCATAGGAGTATAATATTGGTGGGGTAGGAAGGAGGGGGGCGGGCTTTGAGAAACAAATACAAACCAATAAATCACACCGCAATTGGAACTCAATTAAATGTTATTAGCCTAAGCAAATGAGCGAAAGCGGATCTCCCAGTGACAGGGGAGGAAAAACCTGTCCGTGTTATAATTGAAATGATTACAATTAATGGGCTTAGGCTCCCTCACTCAGCCCAACACAATGGCCATACAATTAACTTCAGACATTTTCTCTATTTGGTTAATTACAGTGTGAATGGAGGGAGGCCTCGGAATGGTCAAACGCGAAGACAGAATATAATTTGTTTGATGTTCCTCATTGTCTTTGTGTTGGACCAATTTATTGTTCCTAGATTGAAAGAGTAATGTCAACACGGAGCGGCCGGCCGACGGGCAGAGGAATAAATGTATAATTGAGCGTACAATGGCTCTCACACGCCGAGAGGACAAAGTGCCATGCGACTGTGCTCCTATTATTTGTGACTAATTTTCTTATAGCACAGACCACATCTCAATTGTCTTATAGAGACCGTACAAATCGAACTTGGTTTGCCCGTCTCTCCGTTACATTTATATCTTTGTGAATGGATTTAACCACTTTAACCGTGGCCGCCCCTATACAAAACCAAATTCATGTTTTTTTTTAAAATGTTATCATTCAAATCTTTAGTGTTTTGCCAGGCATTTGGGGACCTGCAGTCACAGCCCACCAGTGGACCCCGAGCCGCAGGTTGAGAACCACTGCTGTAAGACATTTTATTTGTACTGTAGATTAGCGTTGATCACATCCATGAACGCATGTTCCATTACTCTGCAGAAATGACCAGACCCTGCTGGACGAAAACAAACATCTTTGCAACTCCAGTGCTTCTCTGCATGTGACGGTATGGCACTGCTACAAGACTGTTGTTGGCCAAACACAACTGCTTAACCACGCGCACTGCATACACGCAAGCACGCACACACACACACACACACACACACACACACACACACACACACACACACACACACACACACACACACACACACACACACACACACACACACACACACACACACACACACACACACACACACACACACACACACACACACACACACACACACACAAACACACACAAGGATACATAGATATACAAGGGTAATCTGGTAGCTGACCCCGGTAAGCACTGCTCGGTTAGATAAAGGAGATTATCTGCTCTATGGTGTGGGTTTGGGATCCTTAGTACTGTGTGTGTGTGTGTGTGTGTGTGTGTGTGTGTGTGTGTGTGTGTGTGTGTGTGTGTGTGTGTGTGTGTGTGTGTGCGCGCGCATGTGTGTCTCTGTATGTCTGTATTGTACGGTATGTACTGTATATACTGCACGTATGGCTGTCTGTCTGTTCATGCATGTGTGCTTGTTTAGATGATTTATTTAGATGTGTGTAAACTGCACGCACGTGTGTGTGCGTGCGTGCGTGCGTGCATGTGTGCGTGCGTGCGTGCGTGCGTGCGTGCGTGCGTGCGTGCGAGCGTGCGCGCGCATGCATTGTGTACAGTACACACTTGCATCTGTATGCATCCTAGAGGCTGCATGTCACCCACATAGCCTACAAGAGGCACAGAGTGCAGTTCTGTGTGTGACACCGTTCCAAGAAACACATAGATAACAGATTAGTTGGATTTTTCAAAGTGGGATTTTCGGCAGGGGAAGCTGAGAAACACTGCTAAGTCCCCCTCAACTCCTGACCTCCAAGGCCAAAGGGAGGGGGGCCTCCGAGGTGGTTGATGCCCGGCTTAGTGAACCCCACCTGGGGACCGCCGGGGCCAGACCTCCCCCTACACCTGGAGCAGCCATGACCCTAAAGGGGAAAAGTCAAGAGGGCTGAGGGAGTTAAGCGTATTGTGGGAATCGAAGAGTTTTCATCATAAATTAAGATTGCATAAGTCAGGGGTCTTCAACGTGGGGTCCGGCACCCTCTGAGTTACCAGGGGGGGGGGGGGGGGGGGGGGGTGCTTTGACCTTGGCCTTGTCAAGGACCCCCATATTTATATGTATTTGGACCCACATCTGATAATATTTGGTTCCAGGAATCCATTTGGGCTGTTGAAATATTCCACATAAAAAAATAACAATTTCAAGATTTTGAGAAATTATTTGAAAATAGCAGATCTACCAGCTAACAACTGGCTCACGCTTGTGAGCAAATCTGCAAGTCCCACGCAACTTTTGCAGAGGACCCCCTGGAACAAGGACCCATGGGGGTCCAAGGAACCCACTTTGAGAACCACTGGCATAAATCCTCCTAAATAGAAAATCATTCAAGAGACTATACATGTATTAGCTCTTATATTACACATGTGTGTAATTTAGTACCGTTTCATATAACCATTTGTGTCAGGTTTGCAACTATTTATGTGTTACGCGTGTTATTCATAATGTCTGTGTATATCTGTGCTGCTGCTCCTGTGCTGGTATCTGTTGCAAGGGACTATTAGTACCCTGCTTTATTAAAAAAAGATTGAACACATATGACTAATAATGTTTGGATCCGTTGTGGATGTCTGCCTGTCTGTCATGTGCAGCCAGGCCGCTTTTAAGAGTGCAGGCTTTCTTTCAGATATACGTAAGTCTCGGAAATGTGTATGATTAGTACCTATCCTACTTACCACATGAACCCTAGCTTAACTATTCTAGGGACGAACAGCAAAAATAGCAGATCCACAGACAGACAATGTGAGCTGTGATCGGCTATGATTGGCCCCTGATCCTCACTTAATATAACTAATTAACTATTAAGTGAGGATTGAGCCATAATTGACAGTAATAATTGTTCTCCTACAACAGAAAATTTGAGTCTCCAACAACATTCAACTCATTTACCACGTTAAAACTGCTGAAAACAAGGACTTTCTGCCAATTGAATAATTCTAGGTCCCATTGCAAGTTCTAGCTCAGCCTGATTTACTGACAATTGTCAAAATAAAAATAAGAATATGTCTCGATTTGGTGAGGAGTGAGGAGGATGTACAGAGCCTTCGTCCTACTCCTCCCACCCAACACTCCCTGCTGACAGGTGCCTGCCACCCGCCCCGTAGGAGTACGCAAAGTGACAAATATCACCCTCACCGCAAAGATATTTATTACAGATGGCAAAAAGATGGGGTCCTATTATGGAGTCCTGAGGGACTCTACGGTCAACTGACCAATTAACATGGCTGCCGTTCGGGATGCCCGTGCGTGGGCCACTTTCGAGATTTTTCAAGCGGAAAAAGGTTGATACACAAACACTAAGCTTCCGCTCACAACACAATGTGAGCGAAGCACAGGAAGAGAGAGAAACAAGATAACAGACGTCGTCTGGAGTCGGAAGACTGCGGAACCGTCTGATCCCCCTCCCCCTCTCTGAAATGAGTTCACAGCTTTATTAAGAAGAACTGTGGGATTGATTTCCTGTCAGCATCCATACTGATGAGATCAGCGGTGGCCAGGGAGGAGGGAGGGAGGGAGGGAGGGAGGGATGGAGGTAGGCGGAAGGTTGAAGACACAGAGAAAGCAGAAGAATGAGGAGGAGGTGGTGGTGGTGGGGGTGAGAGATCTTTTCCATCCCGGGGCTCAGACAGGCTGATCAGTGGAAGGCAGAGAGACAGAACTGTCTGCTGCTGCTTAAGTAATTAAGACGTTACAGGGAGGTCTCTCTCTCTCTCTCTCTCTCTCTCTCTCGCTCTCTCTCTCTCTCTTTCTTCATCCATAGTTGATGAAGATCCAAAGCCACGATTAACAGCAGTGCTCCTTATGTGAAGCCCTGGTTGATGATACTTCCCTCCCCCACCACCACAACCACACATGCAGTGTGCCTGCTCTATGTGTATCTCAGTTCGCTAAGCACTGTTATTTTCACTACTTCTTAAAAATGTTTTAAGATGTGGAATTTCTTAGATGTTTTTATTTGTTTTGTTTTTTAATGTATGAAGTTACAGCAGCACTATATGTAACTTTTTTAATGAATCAAATGTCCTTTTATCCAATCTGTATGTCAATATAATATATATAATTTACAATGGTTGTATATTTTGTCTCCCTTTGTTATGTCTAACCCAGACACAGGATCTGACATGAAGTTTGACCTGATGGTCAAGATTCATTGTATCCCCTGAGTGAGCAGGCATGCTCTATTAGCTCAATGGTCAAAATTTCACAGCTTGCTGAAACCGGGTTCAAATCCGGGGTAGAAGAGGAAAGCTAACTTTTTGTAAAACCTAAAATTGCTATCTAGCTTTCATGTATGGTCATCGAGGGTAGGCGAGTGCTACAGTAAGTGCTATGGGTTTAGGTGGAGTCTGAAGAGGTGAGTCTTCAGTCCATGGTGGAAGCTATAGGGAGTGAGTGTGTATAATTGATTATAGCCTACTCACAACAACCCATAA
Organism: Nannobrachium achirus; assembly: GCF_963921795.1. Lineage (NCBI taxonomy): Eukaryota > Metazoa > Chordata > Actinopteri > Myctophiformes > Myctophidae > Nannobrachium > Nannobrachium achirus. The sequence goes on from NC_137810.1 coordinate 41,937,384, forward strand.
GAATATGTTTGGACCCCTTGTTGGGGAAACAAGTTAGAGGGCCTTCTCACAACACAACATCAGCCTCTGAAGGCCAGGTCTGCTTTCTCAGCCAGCTGCCCAGCAGGGAGGGGGGGATATGGATGGTCCACATCTGCTGCTTGATGAGTGAAAGAAGCAACTTAGGCATCTCTCCTGCTCCCAGCAGAGAGCTGATTTCATCTCTTTAACGATCGAGCCTTGCCCTCCCCATGTGAACCCGGCCGGGTAGCGACACACTCTATCTTTAAGTTATACCGTCCAGGGAAGCCTATTAACCGTGTCTTAGATGCTTCACAGAGGAAAACGCCCGAGGTGAGAATTAGCCTAATTGGTCAGATGAACCCCCCCCCCCCCCCCCCTCCCGATCCGCAAGCAAATTGGTAAGTTGTCATTGACCTTTGCCCCCTCCGACAGCCGTTTGTCCAGTAACGCTTGACAGTGGAGAAATGGAAATTTAAGTGTGTGTGTGTGTGTGTGTGTGTGTGTGTGTGTGTGTGTGTGTGTGCGTGCGTGCGTGCGTGCGTGCGTGCGTGCGTGCGTGCGCATGCGTGCATGCGTGCGTCCATGCGTGTGTGTGTGTGTGAAAGAGAGAGAGAGAGTTGCCATTCTATGAGTATTGGATTTGCAAGCTCGAAACCTGGCTCGAAGCGACGCATTTTGAGCTTGTAGATCTTTGAATTTGAATCCTGAAAAGTAGGACATACTGTATGAGGATAAGCAATAATGTGCCATGAGTGTCTGAGTGTGTATCCGTGATTTACGGCTAATTCAGGAAATCACCAAATCAACAAAAGGAGAAGCCAGCCACTGAAACCGACTCGCTTTCAACAAAATCAATATTTCAAAGATTAACATATAATGATCGACCCGCAGTGGTTTCAACAAAAAAAGAAAAAAAAAGGGAAAAAAGAAAATAAATATAAAATATGGCTGGAGCGGTGGCTAACAAACTGTGAACATTATAGGGCACTTCAATCTTCATCTTTAAGTGAGATGAAAACACAAAGCTATGGAGCGGGTAATTGGATGAAACTTTTTTTTTTTTTTGCTGCACATTCAGAGCTTCCCAGGCCTCGCTTCATTTTACGATAATGATAATTGAAAGATGGGGGAGAGGAAAGGACTTAAAAGTACAGAGCGGCTGGATTAACAGAAAGGCCTGCATGCGCAGACGTGCCGGGTGCTAAATTCACTCTCGTTACGCCTGTTCAATAGCTATAGAGCCAGGCCGCCGGTTATAGCACACTGACTCCATTACCTCCCTCTTAATCAAATTCTTCCTCCTCGATTGCATGTGCAGCCGCTGTAATAAAAAGCGCGTTTCTTTTCCCTTTCCCCCCTCGCTATAGCTATTACTAAAAAACCCTGCCTTCTGGGGTTGTGCCCCTTCCCCCCTCAATGAGGCGATTCTAGTTTTCTAAAGCCGGGGGGAAATCCTTAAATATCCTGAAATTACCTCGTCGTATTTGTGAGCTCATAACCAGCAGAGATGGTTATCCTGGAATATTACACTGGATCTCTTCATAGTTGTACTGTAACTCCCCCCTTGATCCCATAATGCTTAGACCTGGGTAGCTACTGTGCTAGCCCACAGGCTAGAAGATCAGCCCATGTGGCCTGAGGGTTGCCGTTTCCAATTCCCAGAGAGGCAGAGGAAAATCTGGGCATGCGGGGAGAGAGTGTGCATGAGTAATGTGTTCCCTTCCAACAACAACTACTGTCAAAATGACCCTTGAGCAAAGCCACTTAACCACTTTCAACCTGGCGGACCTTCTGGGGCATGGCAGTAGTATGGCAGGTGAAAATAAACGTGTACAACCACCGTCCTCTTCGTTTCGGAGTAATCCTTAACTTTCTATACTAAAAGAAGTAGGAGTCTGGTGATTTTAATAAGCAAAAATATCGTCGTTGACGGATGAAAACCTTGTATGTCCAAAACCGTTCATTTTGCATTTATCATTTTAAAAAGGACTTAAACTAGTGAAAACAGCCGATCTACAAGCACACAACGCCTCGCACCTCCTTGTAGATCTGCCGTTTTCACTACCTTTGTGCTTGTCCTTGTATGATGAAGCAGGGTTTTACTTTGTGAAAGAACGTACAAATTTGAAACTTGGAGATACAAGGTTTCAGGCCGACAACGACAATATATTCCACAAAAATCAGGTGAACAGCCAGGGTTCTATCTTCAGTATCATCCGTAACAACAAAATTATCACTTCACTGTGTTAAGCGTGGCCTCACTTCTCTCTACCTGAACATGAAGTAAACACAGCACCAGGCGCATCCCATAATACCCCTCTGCAGCCCGCCAAGTACTTAAAGGCATACTTAAAGGCACCCTTGACCCTGTGTAAAATAGCATAGGGTTACACGTGTCCACTCCAAACTAGTGAAAATAGAAGATCTACTTCATGTAAATTGGATATTTTAGGCCGGTGGTTCTCGAGGTGGGGTCCAGAGACTCCCAGGGGTCCTTGAGGGGGGATCCAGGGGGTCCACAGCTTAGTTGTAAATCTGTTTTTTTTTTTTTTACATAAATATTCTCTTCTGGTGGTCCCTAGCTGGCACAAAACATTTTCAGGTGGAGGTCTGCAGTCAAATACATATCAATGTGGGGGTGGTTGGCACGGAACCACTAATTTAGGCTATCTGTTGCACAACAAAGTATATAGGGATTAAGTGGTTAACCACCGAGTAGAAACGGCTTGAGGGAGGGCTATAACCATTCAAGACTAGTTAAAGTAGCTGTCAAAATGTTGTGATCACTGAT